>NW_024540490.1:0-60230 GCF_016647625.1 Suillus subalutaceus | reverse complement strand
TTCCATCAGGCTAGCTTAGTAGCAAGACAAAGTTCTCTAGTTTCGTGTTCGGGTCCTTGGTTATCATGCAGAAAGAATGCTCATACATCCGCATATTCTCTCCTGGCTGAGGCTCACTGTCAAGACAACCGCATTCAAGTCCTACAGAATATCCTCTCTGTTCTCCTGCGAATGATTCGACACTGCCAATCCGTCGTAACAGAAAGGAGAGATCGTATCGGGAACACAGTTTAGCATTGAGCTCTCAGCCAGTGACCAACCAAGATGGGAGGACGGCTCCTGTGACTCTCGCAGTGCCACTGTTTCTTGAAGCACCTATAACGAACATTCAATTTCCAACTCCCGAGCTCAACCAAGAATTGGATAACGCGGCGTCGGGACACTCTTTTGATATCGTTCTCACTCCCATTGTACCCGAACCACAGGTCAGTCGATACGAGAGGAATGTACATGTATGCAAATCATGTTTGTCGAGCAATTGCTGATCTAATCCATACTCACAGTCAAGACAAGGATGAGCCATTTGAGGTTAAGAAAGGTCCTTTGGACTGTTCCGAGTAAGCATGTTGGTGTGAGAGCCAGCAACAGTATTCAAATGGATTCGTAGGGAGCTTGCTGTGGTAGTAGGGTGGGAGCCGCTCACGCACCTGAAGGGGCTTCATTCTTCTACCACCTATCTAAAGTGTGTCTGCCGCCCGCTCCTAATGACTTGACTCATCGCCCCACCAGAGAGTTTTCACTGACGCTAATGTTCGAAACCCTGAAACAGCTGTAAGGATAGGCAAAGCTCTTGAGAAAGCATACGAAGAAGCGCGCAACGCAAACATCTTCTTGCACCCATCCATCGAGTTAGTGTTGGAGCTCATGGAGAAGGGCAATGAAGAATGTGGCTACTATTTTGTTGATCACGAAAAACGTGTCATTTTCTGGTTCCAAGACCACAAATCCGATTTGCTCATGTGTAACATTCGCGGTGTAGAGCGCAAAAGTCACATCAGTGAGTTCTTTCGTAGATTATTTTTCATTTAAGCATCTGTGAATATGTCGCTCCCAGGATATGCACTAGAATCACAGTATTGGTTCGTACGACTTTTAGAAGTAGGCATTCCCCTTACAGGGCTGAAATAAATGTGCTCACTTTGTTACAGAGCTCTCTTGTACCTCCCACGATTTACATACCACGAATCCGGACAGGAGACACGTCGAGCTATTTCCAAACAAACGCTCCCTTCCGAAAGATGTCGTCATGAAACTCAAAGAAATTGTCATGCATGCTCACGCAGGTGAGTAAGGCCAATGGGTTGTTTCATTCCCTACAAGATTGACTCGTCATAGAAAATATCACTTCTGAGACCTGCCTTGCCCCTTTTGCTGCGGATGAGGTTGCAAGTATGCTCAGCCTTGTGATCTTCTCATGAGTGAGTCATGTGTCTGATGCGTGAGGTCGTGTGTTGATTATCTTTCAGACAGTGATACCGATGATAGTGTTCACAAGGAGCGTGAACATTCAGTGTGGATCGTCGGTAAATCTGATCGCGAAATCCTAGCTTATTGCTTCTGATATATTGGCTTATTTCAGCTCGATTGATGAGACTTTTCTGTAAGCTCAGCCCAGTGGTTCACGAATCCCCTTTCCTGATTTATTTGCTAGGTAACGCCAAGTTTGTGAATTTTTGTGGGCAACCAGGTGCTCGACTGAACGTAGACCAATCATTATACCGAGAATCCATCACCCGCCCGAAAAGGATTTTTCTTCGTCTCATGAATGTAATGCTGTTTGGATCCCCTGATGCACAGAGCAAGGCTCTTCACAGGATATGGGTCGACGATACCATCGTTCAGCCGCGGTGGAAGAATTTTATTGATAGGCTCACTACTGAATGGAATGGGTATACAATATTTTGTGAGTCATGTGTTCTTTATAATATGTTTGAGCAATGAATGACCATCTCAGTCCACTGTGATGCTTGCTGTTGATATCAGCTTTCTCGGAGTCTCATTTGTCCAGGCTCAACCGTCTGCAATCATTCTAACTTATCTGTCTACCCTCTGCGCTATGGGCTCGCTATTGGTCTCGCTGATCTTGGCTGGACAAGTTAATGACAGCCGGCGAGGCTCCGCCGAAGCTGTGGTAAGTTTTTCTTTTGATTGTTTTATCTGTATTGTTTACGTGTACAGGCCTCTTTCATGGTAGGAATGTCGCATTCTATGCTTGGCCTTGAGAGCCTTGCCCTCATGCTCAGTCTACCGTTTGCTCTTTTGATTTGGGGGTGCGTTTCCGGTTACATTCAAAGGGTTAGTAGCTCATTCCCCGACAGAATGACGTTCTTTGCTGCAGCATTGTCCACCCTGATCTTCCGCACGTCTGGCGTTGTCGCCATCTCGATTACATCTCCGGTTTGGGCCTCTGTATTCATCCTTGTAACGTGGCCTGTACTGGCTGCCAATGATATTCACATCTCTCATTTGGAGATCCTGGATCATAGAACATGTGTCTATTACTGATTCGTCTACAGGTACCACCCCGTCTCTTGTCCTAGGGCTTTCGCTTTTTAGTGGGCGCGTGCAGTTGTATCTGATGTTTCAGTTGATGAATGCGACGCCACGTTTCCTCCTGGATATTGATACATAGGACATGGTTTGCACTAGATTAATGTTCATTACTATGAGGTCGCTATCACATATCGTATGTTCTACATAGCGAATGTAAATACACGACCTATAGAATTATGTGTGTGAAATCAGTCTCAACATACTGAGCTCAACCAAACCGTGGGAAAATACCTGGATGGCAAACCGGTCAGAGTCTTAAGCCGAGTGGAAGGAGGTCCGCAGTACTTATGGAAGACAGGACTGCCGCGCCCCCGACGTGGACGGATGACTTCAAAGACAATGTCATAGTATACGGCGTACGCAGGGCATCTGCGTGCTACAAAAAGTCTGCATCATGTCTGGACGTGGAATCAATCCACCTCTGCTGTCCTCTTTGACGCGGTGCTCGCCATGGCCCTACAGTATTTTCCGGAGGTGTGTTTGAAAACGAAGATTTGCTGTCATAGAACTGAATTAGGACGTTAGACTTTTACGTTCCACGAAGAGCAAACAATCCCTGCATCCCTTCGTGACACGTCCTCGTTAACGAGAGTACTTTGTTTTCTGGCACTCGGACGCCCCGATCTTGAAGACCACTGGGAGTCACTGCAATCCAAACAAGGATTCGAGGACGTGAGGAAAGGGCTGTGCTCTATCCTGTCCAACACTATCTCCGTAGTAAGCTATTTAACTCTGCGAGTTCAAGCCACCGCTGAAATACTCGAAAATTCACAAGGCGAGCCTGCTTCTCGCGACAAGCTGTGTTTTCGTGTCCACAGGTTCTCCTGTGCCGTTCTTCGACTATTCCTCACCTGCGACTTATTTCCTGCTCTTTATGTCACTCATGCTTGCCATGATTGCAGTGATGACATCTGGTTTGAGCATGATTCGCTGACTACACACTGACCGGCAATGACTCAAGAAGTAAGGATATTCTTGCTTTACCCCACGATATCGGCTGACATCTTATCAGCAACTCAGGTCGGGCGGCTATTTCCTCTTTACCTACCTGCTATCGATCATCATGCCCATATTATTTGTTGGCTTGTCCCTGAATTATTTCATACTCGGTCAGCTCCAGTAATTCAGTGCTCTCTCTGGGTCCTCATGTACTATTTTCGTCCTCAGCGATGTTGACAGCAGGCTTTCACTTCGAAAATACTGTCTGCCGCATCCTCACCGCGCTCTGGCTCGTCATATACGTTGTCTGTATTGGGGCAATGTTGACAGAATTCGCGTGGAGGTATGTGAAAGGCCTCAGATCACAATGATCTGGACACCGTCAGGAATTTCTACTATTTCTTTTCGCCTCTTTAATGTGTTGGAATCTTTAGCGCTTGTGTGGATGTACAGTAAATTTCAGCCCAATGACGGGCTGGACGACACTTCGGGTACTGCATGTTTGGTTTGTAACAGTATAGAAGTGTTAAGTTAGTGGCTTTTACTACTTCAAATATATCAATATTTAATTCGAATGGTCGAATTACTGGCGCAAGAGCCTTTGGTACGTCAGAATTCTTTCTCGTTTCTGTCTGTGCCTCTATGTAAACGTCCTCCGAGATACACTGATGAATCGAGGAGCATTAACAGGAGCCTTGAAAGCTTGATGCTGCAGTCAAAATGCAGGAGAGGGCTCAAGTATTGTTTGTTTTGATGATACATACATAGAACATGGTTTGCACTAGGTCTTGTATGGCGTCGACATAAGTGTAGTGGCAGCAACTCGAGTGGCGCATTCTCGTCTGATTTTGCAAGTTTCCGACAAGTGCGCATATATCCAACTGGGCCTGGTATTACATCTCAACTCACCTGGTCCTCCCATTCTGTTGAATATGACTTGTAGGTTTTCACTGGTAGAGGTGTGGGGTCGGAGACTCCGGAGTTGGGTCGGAAATCATCGGTTCACAATTGGGTCTGCCTCATTCAACAGCCAACCAACAACAACATAACTCAAACTCGGAGTCAGACAGATGTCTCGACAATTTCAAAACCTCGATGAAGCTGTGCGTAACATACATGTATATCTGGGTATTGTTTCTTGACATCTATCTCAATCACTCTTGCTCAGCTGGATGAAGTCGAAAATGATAGACGGGGGTGATTCTGGACATACCAAATGGTCCAGACAGCAGCGTATTAATGTGACCCTTCCACCTCCGAAACGCAACTGTCAGATCTATGGCTACTGCGTATCCAAGAGGTGGTTCTGTGATACGGCTCTTTCCTTCCTTGGCAAGGTGCATCGCAACCGTCCCGCCCAGGAGGCCCGGAGCAGCGCCCAGGTAGACCCCATCTATGGAATTGCAAGACACTTCGGCATTTATTCGATGGGTGTGGGTGAGGCAACTCTACCTCCCGGGCAGATAGTTCCAGTGGAATGCATGGACGGCGAACTCGTTAATGTGCTGTACATCTTCAGCGACCAACCTGGCAATTATCGCCAGCGCCCAACTCAGAAGCAGGTTGATGAACTTACCAAGTTCGTGGGCAGGGAGCCGCAGTGGTGGGTAGACAGCTCGACAGGAAGCTTCTTCGAGCGATGAGTGATTGAATGCGTGGGGGGGTCAATCGCAGGGATTAGACTGGGCAACTAGTAGCGGCAGGGGGGAAAGTTGATGAGGCTTCTATCAAGATAGTCTCAAATTGAAGGTGTCTCCGTCAAGCGTCAATGTATTCGGAATCATCAAATTCAACATCGCCGATGGACTCGGAGGTACAATTGGAATGAGAGATGATTATATGGGGGAAATGGTTGGGTGAAGATGGTTGGGGAAGTTAATTATGTAATAGAATGGAGACGTAGCGTTTTCAAATGCACGGGCTCGGCCGTCGACGTCATGTCAAAAGACGTTGACCAATGACCAAATGCCCTGGCAGCGCCCACCAACGACATGGACATTGGAGACGCGCACAACTTGAATAATCAAATCTCACACCTCCGGTGCCACTGCGGCCCGTCTGCTGCCAGTAATAGCTTCAAGTGGCTGTGTATTAGAGCTTAGAGGGTTATGCTACATTATCATATACCGTGAATTTCTTATTTTGCACACTTCTTCGTGGTGGACTTAGCGATGCTCACCATAGTTCCGCTACACAGCGAATCCCATACAGGTACGAATATCGAGATGAGCATTAACCCACCTGTACTCTCAGGCTCCTCTTTGACGTGATGTTCGTCATGGCCCCACAATATTTTCCGGAGGTGCGCTGCCTCGAACTGAACTAGGATGCTAGGCTTTCACACTCCCGAGTCCCGGTGAATGAATGCTAACAGAGGAGCAAATAATCCCCGCATCCTTCCGTGACACGTCCTCTTTAACGAGAGTACTTTGTTTTTTTGGCAACTCGGACGCCCCGATCGTGAATACTACTAGGAGTCACTGCAATCCAAGGAGGGATTCAAGGACGTGAGGAAAAGGCTGTGCTCTATCTTGTCCAACACTATCTCCGTAGCAAGCTATTCAACTCTGCGAGTTCAAGTCGCCGCTGAAATAGTCAAAATTTCACAAGGCGAGCCTGCTTCTCGCGACAAGTTGTGTTTTCTTGTCCACAGGTTCTCCTATGCCATACTTTAACTATTCCTCACCCGCGACCTATTTCCTGCTCTTTATGTTACTCACGCTGGCCATGATTGCAGTGATGACGTTTGGTTTGAGCATGATTCGCTGGCTACACACTGATCGGCAGTGGACTCGAGAAGTAAGGGTATTCTTTCTTTACCCACGACGTCGGCTGACATCTTTTCAGCATGTTATCGATCATCATGCTCATATTATTTGTTGGCCTGTCTTGGAATTGTTTCATATTCGGTAAGCTCTAGTAATTCAGTGTTCTCTCTGGGTCCTCATGTACTATGCATCAGTGAACCGGGGGAAAGATGAGAAGAACATGTATGGCAATATACAGTATCGTAACGGCGCTAGACCGCGCTAGTCTCCAGCACGTTTATTCAGTCAGCGCCAATGGGTTCGGTTCACTCAAACTTCGGCTCTGTACTGTATCTACATATTATAAGCAGAGCGTTTGATTCCGCGGAAGAAATTCTCGCCGACGCCATGCGCGCGCTCCACCAGTGCTTTATTTGGCTTACGTGTTCTCGAACAATAAAATCAATCTGGACTAGTCTGGACCGCTTGGCGCTGCGTTTGGACCCTCTTATAATCTCGTTGTATCGCACTGTTTGTGCCTCAGCGGTTCTTTCACAAACGCTGAGGTATGTTCCACGTTTACTTTGCATGCCGGCTCTCTCTTACTGTATTTCGCCTCTAGACTCGTTTCTTAGGTACTGTCAATGTCATAGCGGTTCTTTCACAAACGTTGAGACTCATTTCTTAGTTTCTACTTACATACTGCTTTACCGACATGGCTTCAGAGGACCTTTATGCAATCTCCGCTGACTGGCTCAAAAGCATAGAGGTTGCGTCGTCCACCGGAGATGCTACGTCATTTGTGAGCCATTTCTTTCGGATGGGTGGTTCAGAGGTCGGTGCTTGTCCAAGGAACTGAGGTACACTCACGAGTGTTCTCTCTCTTAGATCTTCTGTGTTTTTCTTGGAATTTTAGGACACTATCAGGTCCGGAAAAAATACGCGGATTCCTCTCAGAGGTGGTTGATGGAAAGCCGCGACTTGAGCATTCTGGTCTTCGTAACTTCAAACTAGACGATCACACTGCCAATGCGCCTTCACCATTGCAAATGCCAGGTCCGCAAGACATTAAAGGAGTACAAGGTGCTTTCACATTTATCATTACGAAACCAGCTGCACTCGGACGAGGTTTCTTCCGTCTGATGCAAGATGCCGATGGGAAGTGGAAGGCTTTAACTCTTTTCACAAACATGCAGGACCTTGTCGGGCATGAGGAGTCTTCTGCAGATCAACACGGCTTATACGAGGGTCGAAAAATGACCTGGGAGGAGGATGTTGACGCAAGATTCCGTGCTATAGAGGCGGACCCCACTGTTTTGATAGGTGCTGTGCAGTTTCTCTCATTAATCATGATGACTTGACAAGGATAAAAAGTTGGTGGTGGACAAGCGGGCCTTATGTCTGCAGCACGGCTGCGTAGGTTGGGCATCCGTGCGCTCGTGATCGAGAAAAATGCGCGTGTCGGAGACTCCTGGCGACAACGGTATGTGCCAACATAGCGATGATATGTTCTTTGTTATAGATGCGAACTACAGGTACCCGAACCTTACGCTGCATACCCCCACATATCACAACTCCAGTACGTCTTATCATCTTTCTATAAGAGGCTTGGGGCTAATCTATACAAAGTGCTTTACAGTCCCTATCCGTATGTACTTTCCGCCGTTCAAAGGTATCATGTTTCTCAGTAATGCTAGGACAACCTTCCCCGAGTACATTCCTAAGGGGAAACTTGCTAATTTCCTAGATTCATATGCTGTGGACCAGGAATTGTGTATCTGGCTCTCGAGTAGCATAGCCTCAACTCCAGTGTACGACTCATCATCCGCAAGATGGACCGTGGAAATCCAGCACGGAGACCAGAAAGTATTCCTTAAACCGAAACACCTGGTACTTGCCACAGGATACGGGAGCCCTCGCATTCATACTTGGAACGGAATGGACGAATTTCAAGGAGCCTTGTATCATTCCGACTTCCATAAAGACGCAGAGCGATTCCGAGGCAAACGTGTTGTTGTTGTGGGTGCGGTAAGTCGTATGTCTCCATTTCATACTTGCGTGCGCACTCACGAGAGCGTCAGGGCAATGCTGGTGCAGATATATGTGAAGATTTCGTAGCGCATGGTGCCACTGAGGTGCGTGTATGTATTGCACTATATCAAAGTCATGATTTCATAAAGAAGGAAAGGTAACAATGGTCCAAAGAAACGCCACATGTGTTGTATCTTCGACTACCGCAGAGAAAAGCTTTAAGTCGCCTTTCCCTGACGGCACCCCTGTCGAGGAACTGGATTTCCGCATGAATTCAATGCCTATGGCCTTTATCCTGCAACTGAAAATATCAGGTGGGATAGAACACACGAAGATGCTCGACAAGGAACTCCATGATGGTTTGCGCAAGGCTGGATTCAACTTAACTTGGGAACTTTCGCCCGGTAGTGGCGAGGTTGGGGTGGACGGATTTGTGTTCAGCCGCCGGGCATCAGGAACCAGTGCGTTCGGATTTGTTCTTGAGGAGAATGACATCTTAAAACACCATACAGTGCTTGACGTTGGCTGTGGTAAGCTAATCATCGAAGGCAGAGTTAAGGTAGGACTTGTATTCATTGTCTGAGAGCTGTGTCAGATTGTTGCGATATATGCCCAGATAAAGCAAGGTCAAGATATCAGTCACCTCGACAAAGATGGGATCACGTTTAAAGACGGCTCCAAGCTTTCAGCAGATGCTATCGTCCTAGCGTATGGTCTGACTAGTAGTTTCTGGTTGGTCTTTCTCACGTATGTTGCAGTACAGGATATGAACCCATCATGAAGACTATGAGAGCTCTTCTTGGCAATGAAATTACCGATCAACTTCCACCTGAGGTGTGGGGCCTTGACTCAGAGGGAGAAGTTAATCAGACATATCGACCCTCTGGACATCCGGGACTTTGGTTTGCTAACGGTACATTTGGAATCTCGCGTTTCTTCAGTAAACACTTGGTGGGCTGCCTTTTCTATATGTCTATACATCCTTTGATGAATGCGATGATACAGGGTCTCCAGATCTTGGCAAGAGAGCTCGGTATAGCATGACAAAAGAGGTGTTGCTGTTATACATGATATATCTATATCGCAGGTCAGAATCACAGATACCGACGTTATGACTACCATAGAGCGATGAGAGAAGACCAACCATGCAGAACAAGAGCTCTCTCTGTGCCAATCTGTTGCATGTTTTCATTCCGGCGATTGATGCAAGGACATTTCGATAAGGCTTGCACACAGCATGTATCTTACTGGCTGCGCACGTCGACACTCGAAAGGAAACTGTGTCAGATTCGTCCGCAGTTGGCGGCTCTTCAGCTAATTCGACATTGAAAAGTAAAAATAGTCGAAGTCAGGGACAAATATTCAGGCCCAGTGAAAATCGACAATGAATGAGGTAGTAATAGACGTCTAAGTACAGATTGAAGTGGATAGAAATCTAATAACACATCAGGCGTTAAGATCCAAAGCGGTACATATATTTACCCTCGTTGACTCACCAGACAATTTATTTATTCTCGCTTACTTGGCGGACAATCGTCGTTCTCTGGAAGATCATGTCTTCTCTTTTTGGTTTCGAAATGGCGAACCTTACTTCCGACGTGGTTGTTGATGCCTCTAGCTTGATCATTAGATGTGGCTCCACCTTGCTGCCAAGTTTGAGGTCGACTCTAGCATCGTACGTGTCTATTACCGAGTCGTCCACAGTTACCAGCCCGTCTTTGGTCTAGGGTTTTCGCTTTTTAGTGGGCGTGTGCAGTTCTATTTGATGTTTCGGTTGATGTATGCGACGCCATGTTTCCTCCTGGATATGGTTTGCTCTAGATTGACGTTCATTACTAGGGCGCTCTCACATGTCGTATGTTCTACATAATCAATGTAAATGTACTATATGCACATGAAATCAATTACACAACATACCATGAGGCCCTTAGAAGTATTTCGTATCATTAGCAGCAGTATGGATTTGCTGTGGTGGGCGGGAAAATGCAACAACCGACCTGCCCAGTATCAATGGTGTAAATTATAATAAGGATGACTTGACTGGACGAAAAGATACACTCACAAACATCAACCACTCAACTGGTTGGGCTGACCCGGGAGCAGCCTGAGAAGTAGGTGCTTTCCGTTGCAGACACAGGCCTGGTTGGACCAGGGCTGGATAATTTGCGAGTCTGAGTGATCCGACAGAATAACTAGTAGGGATATCGGACCTTGAGGGACTCGCACACTTAAACATGTTGATATCCTTGATGATTAAAGTACTGAGTACTTACTTGTACAGCGTGGGCATAAGTGTAGTGGGAACTCTTATCTGATTATGCAAGCTTCCGACAAGTGCGCATATATCCAATTGGACCTGGTATTAACAGCTCAACTCATCTGGTCCTCCAATTCTACTGAAGCTCCTATCGTAATAGTACCAAATTGAAAGGTGTGTCTGTCAAGTGTCAATATATTCGGAATCATCACAATCAACATCGCCGACGGAGGTGGTTGGGTACGTAAATATGGTTAGGGGGAAGAAATGGGAAAGTAGCGTTTTCAAATGCGCGGGCTCGGCCGTCAACGTGATATTCAGCGTGCACTGGTAGTTGTGTAAACCAATATAGCTTAAGCCCTAAATTTCGCAAAACTCATGACGTAATTGAGATATTGACCGGTCACAACACAGGATTGCCGCCTGCGCAATTAAAACGCGTGGGAGCCAGCCAATGAAAATCGTTCGTTCATGAACCATTAGGAAAGATCTTCAAACTCCGCTACATACTAGTCCTGTTTACTTCGTAACGCGGCGTACTAGTACTACTACGTCCATCACGTCTCAATTCTAAATACAGATTCATGTCTTCGCAGTAGTCGTGTGCAAAGGATTTGGGTAATACAAAAGTCTCTACCATGTCGAGACGTGGCATCAATCCACCTTTCTCCCCTCTTTAACGTGGCATTCACCATGGCCCTACAGCATTTCCCGGAGGTGCGTTTTGAAAACAAAGATTTGCTGTCATAGAACTGAATTAGGACGCTAGGTTATCACGTTCCACGGGACTCCTGATGAACTAACCGAAGAGCAAACAATCCCTGCATCCCTTCGTGACATGTCTCCTTCAACGAGAGTACTTTGTTTTTTGGCACTCGGATGCCCCGACTTTGAAGACCACTGGGAGTCACTGCAATCCAAAGAAGGATTCGAAGACGTGAGGAAAAGGCTGTGCTCTATCTTGTCCAACACTATCTCCCATGTAAGCTATTCAACTCTGCGAATTCAAGCTGCTGCTGAAATAGTCGAAAATTCACAAGGCGAGTCTGCTTCTCGCGACAAGCTGTGTTTTCGTGTCCACAGGTTCTCCTGTGCCATACTTTGACTATTCCTCACCCGCGACCTATTTCTTGCTCTTTATGTCACTCATGTTGGCCATGATTGCAGTGATGACATCTGGTTTGAGCATGATTCGCTGGCTACACACTGATCAGCAGTGGACTCGAGAGGTCAGGGCATTCTTGCTTTACTCAGGACATCGGCTGACATCTTTTCAGCAACTCAGGCCGGGCGGCTACTTCCTCTTTTCCTACCTGCTATCGATCATCATGCCCATATTATTTGTTGGCTTGTCCCTGAATTGTTTCATATTCGGTGAGCTCCAGTAATTCAGTGCTCCTTCTGGGTTCTCATGTGCTATTTCGTCCACAGCGATGTTGATAGCAGGCTTTAACTTCAAAAATACTGTATGCCGCATCCTCACCGCGTTCTGGCTAGTCATATACATTATCTGCATTGGGGCAATGTTGACGGAATTCGCGTGGAGGTATGTGAAAGGCCTCAGATCACAATGATCCGGACACCGTCAGGAGTCTCTACTCTTTCTTTTCGCCTTTTTACCGTGAATTGGGATCTTTAGCGCTTGTGTGGATGTACAGTAAATTTCAGCCCAATAACGGGGTGGACGACACTCCGGTACTGCGTGCTTGGTTTGTAACAGTAGAGAAGTATTTAGTTGGTTGCTTTACCTTAAATATACCAATATTTACTTCGAATAGTCGGATTACTGGCGCAAGAACCATTGATACGTCAGAATTCTTTCTCGTTCCTGTCTCTGCCTCTGTGTGTGCGTTCTTCGAGATACACTGATGAATCGAGGAGCATCAACGGGAACCTTGATGCTACAGTCAAAACACAGGAGACAGTTCAAGTATTGTTTGTTTTGATGGGGCACGCTGCTGCGCTGCTAGTGTAGGGGGCAGAAAGGAATTGACCTCGTGGTAAGATCATCTGAATTCTATCACCCAGCCAATGGGTGTTGCTCGGCATCAGCAGAGTGCTTGTGTTAGAAAGAAGTCAGCATAACGCTGGGGGATTTTGACGACCAAGGCTAAAGTGGCATGAGGGGTCCGCTAGTTCGGTGGTGATCAACTTAAAGCTGTACATTTTATTGATGCCCCGGTTAGATGTCAGGCCTTCAAGCTTCAGGACTGAATCCTGTGGATGCAGGGGAACTGGTGGTGCAAAAATAGACTCGATGTTAGACAGAGTTCTATCACAATAGAGGGGCTCTGCGTCAGTGATGTGCTTGTCAGTGCATAGCGTTGCGATATTTTGACGACTAAGGCTAAAGATCCGGAAGTGGCATGAGGGGTCCGCTAGTTTGGTATAAACACCTAATCGAAGATAGCGGATCGAATAGTCTGGAGACTGGCAGTGGTGAGAAAATAGACCCAACCCTAGATGCCTCCCATGGCATGAGTCCTGTTTCTAACAGATGATTCGGTTAATATTCCTGCGGAGAACTGGTGTTATTCTGGGGTCTATTTTCTCACTAGTTCCTCGATCCGTTTATTTTCGATTAGGTGTTAACCAAACTAGCGGACCCCCTCATGCCACTTCCGGATCTTTGGCCTTGGTCGTCAAAATATCGCAACGCTATGCACTGACAAGCACATCACTGACGCAGAGCCCCCTCCATTGTGTTAGAATTCTCAATCAAGACATTACATATCACAGCTTCATCCGCCGGTCCTTTATAATAGGTTGCAACTCCCTGTTCTCAGTATGAGCATTAGTCCATCTTCACTCTTTCATTTGACTCCATGGCCTCACTCTATTCCACTGAGGTGCGCTTTGAAAACTTGGAAATTCTTGTTGTATCACTGAACTACGTTTGCCCCTCAAGTTATATGTGACTGGTGACCCAAGAGCACTCGCTGAAGAACAACCCCTTCCCGAAGCTCTTCGTCGCCCGCCTCTTTTAATGAGGGTACTCTGTTTTTTGGCACTGGGGCGCCCAGATCTTAATGATCTTTGGAGGTCGCTGCAATCCGAGCAAGCGTTCGAAACCGTTAGGAGCAAGTTGTGCTCTATCCTGGCCAGCACTATCACCACAGTAAGTTATCCAACTCCGCGGGCGCCACGAGCTCTAGCCGATGCTGACATTCTCCCACAAAGGCAAGCGTTATCCTCGCTTTAAGTGGTGTCTTCGTCACTACGGGCACCCCTGTGTCATACTTTGACTATACATCACCCGCTCCCCATTGTCTGCTCTTTATATCGCTCATGCTCGCTATGATTGCGCTGTTAACGTCCGGCTCGAGCATGATATGTTGGCTACACACCGATCGGCATTGGACTCAAGAGGTACTAGTAAGGGTCATTGTCGCCGTACTGATTGCACTGACTAATCTAAATGTGATTAGCAACTTAAGCCAGGCGGCTACTTCGTGTTGTCCTACCTGTTGTCAATAGTCACCCCCATGTTCTTCGTCGCCTGGTCCCTACATTGTTTCATATTTGGTGAGTTGTCCCGTCATTTGAGGCTCTCTCCGGTCCCTCATGTATTTTACCCCAGCGATGTTGATAACAGGTTTTTCCTCTCAAAGCATGATCTGCCGCGCCGTCACTGCACTCTGGATGGTCGCATACGTCGTGAACATTGGGACAATATTGATGGAAACTATGTGGAAGTATGCGACAAGCCTCAATCACGCTAGATATCGCCAGTAGTTTCCACTTTCCACTTTGCTCCTTGTTTCAGTTTGTCTATGTTATATGCAACCTCCCTGATGTGGCGCACACAAGTGTGCTCAATGTAGATGAGTATATGTATGCAATCTGTCGCTTTCAGTTACACCAATTTTTCAAGAGCGTTTTACACATCGAATCGTGTCAATGTGAAAGCCTCAAGTGGAGATAGTGCGCATGCCTTTCACAACAGCAAGTGGCAATATTAATCAGAATGCACGATACAAAATGTTTCAATTGGCAAGCCTGATCACATTGATATTATACAATTTTTATGAAGTAAAATAGCCCAATGACGAAGTCACAAAGTGACAGAAGTCCATTGGACTTCGAGAGTTTTATTGGATGAGTTGCAGGCGTAATCGTTGGTCCCAGAGAAGAAACACGGTTGTATGGTGGTCATCTTAAGGCCTTCGGGAACACGATCCGACAGCTCAGAGCGTGAACGAGAGTTGCCTAATGGTATGGACACAAGGTTCTATCATGTTCAAGCCTCCAGTTGTGAGACGCGACCCCACAATCCAAGACCCTATGCGACACCCAAAAGTCCAAGATAACCATTGCTCCCGGTGAGTTTGCAGGGTTGAACAGAAGGTTCGGCGGGACACGAAAGCCACGAGTCAAACTCGTCCTCGTACTTGCCCATGATGCCTTCCAAGACGACACGACGGTTGTAAGGGTCGTAAATAGTGCCTCGAAGGTGACTCTCAACTTCGACGTTGCGCTAGTCTGATTAATCTGGCGCAGAGGAGTCGGAGAAGGTTTCGGAGCTCAAGAGCATATCTGATTCTAGCAGGTTGCTATACAGCACGCTGGCCTTGGGTACAGAAGTACAACTTCTTTCCCTGTACACACTCTCGGTGTTCATTACATCTTTCAACAAGCGGAAGTCAGAAATCGAGAACGAACGCCTCCCTCCAGAACTTTTCGATGCCGAAGAGGCAAAAGCTTTCCTGGCTCAAGCACAACCTAGGTCAACCCCGGCAGACACCATCGAGTCCCCTGTGACTCCGAGTGGAGTCAGCGTTGGAGTGGACACTTCCATGTCGTCGGGATCGCTTATGTCCTTACCCAGTCTCCCGAGCGGTGGACAGATGGGTTCTCCGCGCACCCCATTCAACACCCTTTTCAAGGGCAGAGATGGTCGGCAGGCTTCGCTTGGGACGACGATGACGAGTCCCTCGACGAGGCACCGGAGTTTTTGGAGAACACGATTTCGATGATCCGGGAAGCGCTCGATGGTAAGGACTTGCAGACTCGTGGGCTTCCTGGAAATGGTTCGCCTTATGGGGGCGGGAGTGGTAGTTCTTCCTATAATTGATTGGGATAGAAACTCGCTACTGTATATCCGTAGTCTTTTTTTCCAGTCGCTTTGATGGATCGGAGCCTGGTGGTGAAAAGAACAGTACGAGTAGGATTGTTAATGGACAGCTACTAGAAGGGGACGAACTCTAGTCACATGTTGATATGAAGGGCATCTAGTGTTTGCGCTTCGTGTGACTATGTACTCAGTACTGATATTTCTATCATCAAATATGTATCGTGCAAAGTTTGTCCCGTCCAACGTTTCACATTTAGTCCCGCTAATTGATGGCCTGATGTTGGACCAAGCAGGTGTTGTATCCGTGAACCACGACTCTGTCAGTTTGAACGTCCGAGTCTGTAGCTCGTGTCACGCCACATTGCGGAAACCAGACAAGGTTCCACGTCTTGCCCTTCGGAACAACTTCAAGTTGTATCGTGGCAACCTTCCCGTCCTAGTTTCAAGACCCGACTTGGATTGAGGAGGAAATCTGTGGCATATACTGTGCCACCGCTCATGTTACTCGACTATGCCAATCAGCCTGCACAACCCAGGACTTTTCACGGCAACATATGCGCTCATAAGACATAGAAATTATCAGGGGTCGGAAATCGGCGCGTACGATTCAAATTCCGGACTGTGGCTGAAACAGATGCTGCACATGCTTACTGGGCACCACTTATTCCCACTACGGATTCCCACTGCTTTCACTCTTGCGCTAGAACGTATTGGCTTGGAATCTATAGTTGATACCGACGCCGATGTTGATGGAAATTGAGCTTGTTCTGATTCTAGTGGCTGCAAGGATACACTGGAGCTTGTGGCTTCTTGCTGATGGATCGGTTGATGGTCCATTAGAACATGCTCCCAGCCATCAGTTCTGAGGTTCTGCTAGATGTTGGGAAGCTAGTGGTCAATGAGAAAGAAACGATGCGTCGACGCAATGTTAAAGCCGGTGCTCGAATTCGGGTAGATGCCGCCTGGAGAAGGCGTATGCCAAGTTGCGGAATGCCCCGATTGCCGAGGGCTTGGGTTACTAAGCAAGAATGCTCACTGCATTCACAAAAAATGATGCTATGTACAGGAGTGATCGACAATTATAATAAATTTTCTGTTAACACCTCCTCAATACTCTTCACGAAAATATCCACAATCTTCTCTATCTCCTCGGTGGTTGCATTGTATGCAGGGCCGAGCATGAGGTGGTCCCCCTTCGATCCATCGAGTGAGGAGCCACCAACCATACCCATCGCAATAAGTCCATTCTTAAAGCAGCATGCCTGTACCGCCATTGCAAATCGTTGGTCCCTTCATATCAGCACAGCGTGCCTCGGGGCTGGAGAAGTCGAATTCGACCCCAAAGAAAGCCCCAGCCCCGCGCACATCGAATGTATATGGCGCTGCGAGAGCATTCGGGGACTGTAAACGGTCTTTCAGAAGCGCCATCATGTGTGCACCGTTCTTTCTGCATTGCGCAAGGAGATCCTCCTCGATGATGACCTTTTGCACAGCTAAAGACGCTGCACATGCTAGTGGATTTGCCTGTTCAGCATAGATGTTAATGACCGGCTCGTTGATGGCCTCACATTACTGACCTGATATGTGTGACCGTTCTTGAGTTGTCCGGAACCCCCCCTGATCCCTTTCGCCACTTTAGGCGAGATGAGAACAGCACCTATGGGAGCGTAACTGTGGCCCAATCAGTAACATTAAAAGAGAAGGGACATGTAACACTCGCCCACCACCCAAACCCTTGGCTATTGCCTGCAGGTCAGGTGCAGCACCATCACCGAGGCTCTGCCAAGCGTGCATAGTACCCATTCCTGGCGAACTTCACCATCAATAGTGGTCAAGACCAACGTATCGAGATCACTCACGGCCCATGCCAGACATTACCTCATCGAGCATGAAAAGGGCACCATATTTGTCACAGACGGACTTCATGGCGTTGAAGTATCCCTTCGGTGCACTCACAACCCCTGTTGTCGCACCAACGACAGTCTCCGCGACGACTACCGATCGTTAGTTTTGAAAGGAGCGAAAACTGACGACAATGACATACAGCCGATTACTGTCTCGGGGCCGAGTTCGATAAACTTGTCCTCGAGTTCTTGTCGGAGTCGCTCAACGTACTGCTCCTCTGTCTCATCTGGTTTTTGGAACCTCTTTGCATACGCTGGGGAAACGTAGTGGAAATTCTGGTGGTTTAAAATAGCCTCATACGGTGCACGGCGACCAGGATGGTATGCAAGGGACAGAGTACTAAGGGTATTTCCATGAAAGGACAGTTGACGGGCAATGTAGTTTGTTCGTTTCGGCTGCCCGATCTCGATATAATACTGCATCGCTGTTCATGAGCCCTTGACTTACGCCCCCACAATACCAACGTACCTGTCTCGAGAGTTTGATGACAGTCTCCATCGCTTCAGAACCTAAAATGGTAATGGTAGAAGTCAGTAAGGTTCAAGCAGAGCCCCATGACAATACCTCCAGATAGGAATGCGACCTGCTCGAAGGCACCATCGCTGGTATCCACGAGCAGTTTAGCCAGCTCCTCCGCAGGATGGCTGGAAAGCTGCGTATTGTGTACATCTATTCATAATCAGTCACTGGTGCTAAGGAGAGAAGAGAAGGACGTTACAGGACATGACATCGATATGATCTTTGAGGGCTTTGACTACTTTGGGATGGTTTCCACCGATGCAAGTCACGGCAGCACCGCCGATCCCATCGATGACACGTCTACCATCCTCAAGATCGATGTAAATACCATCAGTGGCGATGGCGATGGGAGGTGTCCATGGCGTTCTATGTAAGATAGATGTGGGTCGAGCGTCCATCTTGTAAGTCGAGGGATTAATGGTCTTGATATGAGCTCGAGTATATGAGAGCCAGAGCACAAGCGGTGATGATAAGAGGATGCCATAACCCTACAAAGATCGATACTGTCTAAAGGAGCAGCGGCTCTCCTTCGACCAATCGAACATAACCTTAACGTGTTATCTCAGATCAGGCCTGCAGGAATCATAATCGATTTCGATTTCATGTGGTGCCAATGGAGTTAGGGTAGAGTTTTAGGACCCTTTTAGGGTACTGGTAAGTATGTAAACCGGGGAATTTCAACAGATTTAAGTTGATCTCCACCAAACTAGCTAGTAGCGGACCTCATGCCACTTTAGCGCTTTAAGATAGTGCTGCCGCGGTCCGGTTCAGTCCGGTTCAACGGGGGTTGAGCAAGAACCGAGAACCGAACCTTCGCGAGCCGTTCGGAGCGGTCAGGTTCGGTTTTTTTTTGGGTTCGAACGCGAACCCTAAAATATCTAGTAGTGAGCGAATTTTCTTGTCGAATCCTCGTCAATCAGCTGACTGCTCCAGGGATTTCTGACTGAGTGGAGCGACCGCCCAACCGCTCCAACGGCACACACATTGTGTATGGCAGCAGCAGCAGCAGGGACCGAGAGATAGCGGCATATTGCGCGATCGACCGCGAACAAATGCGAATGAGTCTGGGATGAATGGAAATAGGTTATGAAACACCAGCAGGCGTCGAGGCGCAGAGTTGAGGAATGAGTTGAGGGATGAGTTGAGGGATGAGTTGCTAACAGACGAGAAGATCTCGAATCTGTCAATCACTTGGCTAAGAATAATTAAGATAAATCGATGAGTTCAGGTTAAACATGTCAAAGGGGTAAGGTCTGTCTGACGATGTGGGTGGTTGTGCAGGCGAGAACGACAGTAACTAACCGTCGTTGTCACTGAAACCTGGCCCGCGCTAAGTTGATCGTTAACTAGGACCGTTTCAAAAGTCAGAAAGCATAGTACCTCAAGGTCATCTTCATCATAACCGGGATCTCCTTCATTACGATCCTCGTGGTTCCAGTGGGATGGGAGCCCAGCATATATGGGTCCACAATCCAAGACTCTATGCAACGCCCAAAAGTCCAAGATAGCCATTGCTCGCGGTGAGTTTGCAGGGGTTGAACGGAGGGTTCGTCAGGACGCGAAGCCATGAGTCGAGCTTGTCCTCGTACTTGCCCATGATGCCTTCCCAGACGATACAACGGGTGTAAGGGTCGTAAATGGTGCCTCGAAGGTGACTCTCAACTTCGACGTTGCGCTAGTCTGTCGAATCCGGCGCAGAGAGGAGTCGGAGAAGGTCTCGGAGCTCAAGAGCATATCTGGTTCCAATCTGGTTCTACCAAGTTGCCATACGGCACGCTAGCCTTGGGTACAGAGGGCATTAAAAATGCCATTTCCGGCTTCGAGGATGCATACGCACAACTTCTTTCCCTGCATGCGCTCCCGGTGTTCATTACATCTTTCTACAGGCGGAAGTCAGACATCGAAGATGAATGCCTCCCGCTAGAATTTTTCGATGCCAAAGAGGGAAAAGCTTTCCTGGCTCAAGCACAATCTGGGTCGCTACCGACGACCCCAGCAGAAACCATCAATTCCCCTCTGTCTCCGAGTGGAGTCAGCGTTGGAGTGGACACTTCCATGTCGTCGGGATCACTGATGTCCTTACCCAGTCTCCTGAGTGGTGGACAGATGGGTTCTCCGCGCACCCCATTCGACACCCCATTTAAGTGCAGAAATGGTCGGCAGGCTTCGCTTGGGACGACGATGACAAGTCCCTCGACGAGGCGCCGGAGTTTGGAGAACACGATTTCGACGATCGGGAAGCGCTCGATGGTAAGGACTTGCAGACTCGTGGGCTTCCTGGAAATGGTTCGTCTTACGGGGGTGGGAGTGGTAGTTCTTCCCATGATTGATCGATCTAAGCTCGATACTATATCCTAGTCTCTTTTCTAGTCGCTTTGATAGATCGCGGTGAAAAGGAGTATGATTATTAATGGACAGCGAACTCTAGTCACGTGTTGATATAAAGGGCATCTATAGCAGTGTTTACGGTTTAATTGACGACCTGGACGATGAGCGAACCCACCGATGCTGATCGTGTATGGTTATTTCATTTATTTATGCTAAATATGTCTGATAATTCGTGCATCAGATCCGAGCAAAGCGTCTTGCAAAGTTACAGGCAGGATCTACGTCTAGTTCACCAACCCCTTCACCCGCCTCTCCTGGGCCTTCAAGTTCAACCCCCGTAGCCCAGCTTCCACACCCAAAACAAAAACCTCCTTCTATTCCACCTCAATCAACAACACCGCCCCCTCAACGTAATGTCCCTTTGAAGAGGAAGTCCACCGCACCTGCTCCCAAAGTCGATTACCAGACATGGGAGCACGACACAATATCTACAGTCCTCAAGGTTACACTTAGCGTATGCTCTTCACTTCTTTTCTTCACTTCTTTGCTGTAGTAATTGTACCTCGTCGGTGAACAGAAATCAACCGCCGAGGCAAACGAGTATGATCTCGTGTGGCTCAAACATCTCCAGGCTGAACTTGAGTCTGATGGTTACCGTACGTCTTTTCTATAATCCATTTGTTTCACTGATGTAACTTTAATAGCTCATATGACTTTAACGAACGATATCGTGGATCGACTCCTCATCGCTCGCCTCGAGCTTGATGCCCAGGCCATGTCGTAAGTTTCTTCCATCGGTTGCCCCTTATCATCCACTTTCGTATCTCATTCATTGATCCTATCCAAACATTTGCGATCGATCACCGCATGAGTTGTAAATGATTACTGACCAAATCGTAAATGCAGCGACGACCTCGAATATGTCTCAGTACTCGCCTCTCTTCCTCCTCAGTCCATCTTCGAGTACCTTGTAGGCTGCTGGAAGCGTATCAACACTGCCAAATCAACTTTACTCAAGAAGGTACTCTCACTTCTTCTACACCTTAATAAATCATCTCACAAAATCCCAGAACCCTGTCTCTGAAACCCAGCAAGCCACCGCACTCCTCGACAAGCTCAGAGACCTCGTCATCAGTTACACAGGCCTTAACCTTCAGGAGCCAGAGATGTTCCCGCAACCCGCAAAGTGCGTTCTCCTCATATCTAATTGACCTGTCACTGAATAGTTACCCTGTCTCTCTTCCGCCTGTTCCAACTTTACTTTCTCTTAAATTCATAGTCGCCCACTATCAACTCTCGGTTCACACGAGCTGCTCACACCCCTGCTCTCCCTTTCTGCCCTATCTACGCCTCTGTATGCATCCACAACCACCCCTCAAACCACGCTGGCTCCCACAGAGGTTCAGCCGTTCTTGCAGGACCTTGCCGCTCGCTTCACAGACCCAGTGCGTGTACCTTTACCTCACAACATTCTATCGTAGAACACATACATTCCCTCCTCAAGCTCAAACTTATATCTCCCCCTAGGATGAACTTTTAAACACACTGAGCACCCTCGTACGCACCCTCGTCACGCACACCCTTACCATACCATCCGAGGGCATCGGCGGAAGCGGTGGGGACTCAGCATGGCGCGGCGTCATAGGCGGCATGGAAGCCCTCGTCGGAGTAAAGCCCATCGCAGAGATGATCATGAGAATGCCACAATGGCTCGGCGAGGGTTTCGGGGTGGAAGTGACGGCTGCGAACTTTGAGAGGCTGTCTCTCATGGGCCCGCTGCTGAGGCTGGGGACGTTTAGTCGGGAGTGGGTGAGTGTAGTTTTGTGATGCGTGTGGATGATGATGGTCCGACTTACGTCGTGCACCAACAGCCAGGTATTGCGCAGACATACTTTAGCGACCCGACGAATCGCAGTCGAGCGGATGTTGAATCGTCGAATGCGAGTTTAAGAGGGACATTGAAAAGTTTGCAGGCGAGTGATTTTGGCTCATACTTCCTTGTATTGTTTTACTCATTTCCCCGCCCTTTTATTCGCACCCGTGGTTCAGTCCTCCCTCTTCCAAATATTTAACACCCTCGTGCGCACATCTCCTGAGGCGCGTGAGCGGGTATTAGAATACTTTGCTACGGTAGTGCGTCTCAATGTAAAACGTGCAGGAATGCAGGTACGTTTCTTTTTCCTCCTGCGCAGTGGGATGCTAATCAACACATGCGCAGGTTGAGCCCGACACCGTCGCGTCGGACAGCTTCATGGTCAATCTACAGAGCGTGCTGCTGAGATTCGCGGAGCCATTTATGGACGCGAGGTATACAAAGGTTTGTTCGTTTATCCTCTTAATGAATTCCAGACTGCCTCATGACTTGCTACTATCTCTATTCCTGTAAATGTTATTGTGTGATCGCATGCATTTTGGGTGCTGTTCTGTGAGCACAGATGGACCGCATAGACCCCTATTATTTTTCAGTGTCTACCCGAATTGATCTGAAGGAGGAGACGAGGATCAAAGCGACGAGCGATGAAGCTACGCAATGGGTCGAGGAGAGCAAGTCAAAGGGTGGGTGTTCCATCACCTTAACACACGTTTCCCTATTGATGCCCATCCTCCACCAAAAAAAATCTCGACACGCAATTCAACTATCTGCTCGCACACACTTCGCACCCAAATCTCATTCCCTTGACCGCCTCAGCCGCAACGCCCAACTTCATCTCCGACATTTTCTATCTCTGCAATGCGCTGGGACACTATGGGTACATACGCACGATCCAGGTGTACGAGGACTTGGGGAAGACTCTTGACGATTACCAGAGGCATCATGATATGATTGCTGGCGATGGGTCGTGGATGGGTGTACGTATTTTCTCTTCGATGATCACTTCCTTCCCTTCTGCCGTTTATGCATAATGGCCTCATGTTGTATCTGTAGACACCTCAACAAGCGCACGCGCAAGCCGCCATCGACAACGCCAAGGTTCGTATTTTCTCATGCAGTACCCCATGGCTTGAGTATAACAATATCTCACAACAACAAAAAAACAGAACGAAATGTCGAAGATCCAGTCCCAACAACTTGCGTACCGCGTTCAGCTGCTCGATCCTGAGCTTGTGTTCCGGTATATAGGGTTCACGAACTTTGCATCGACTTGGTTGATCCGGAGCGTCGATCCGCAGGGGACGCATCCGAATCCTGTCGTTGAGTGCGTTTCTCAGCTTTGAGTGAGAGGTTTGTTTGGCGTGGTGCCTGATGCGCAATATTCTTTGGCAGGCTGCCCCTTCCGAAGAACGTTCCAATGACGTTCCGAGTCCTTCCGGAGTTTATTATTGAGGATGTGGTAGAGTTCCTTTTGTTTGTGGTGCGGTATGTTTTTCGTCGCTTTTGTGAAATGCACATGAGCTGACGAGATTGAAGGCACTCGCCAGAGAGTCTCGACTTGTCTGGGAAAGACGAACTTGTGATCTTTGCGCTGACGTTCCTTACTTCGACGTGGTACATCAAGAACCCGTTCTTGAAAGCTAAGATTAACGAGGTGCGTTTCCCCGTTTCGCTTGCTACCATGAAACTTCGCCGACGTGGTGAATATGAGACAGGCGGTATTTTATGGTGTGTTGCCGTACGGAAACGACAGACACGGTATTTTGGGACACACGCTGAACACGCACCCCGTCGCGCTCAAGAACTTGATACCGGCGTTGACTCATTTCTATATCGGTATGTCTTGTCGTCAAAGGCTGGATGAGCGTTGGTCATGATGTTTTCTTCAGAGGTCGAGCAAACGGGTGCTAGTTCGCAATTTTATGACAAATTCAGTGCGTGCAATTTTTCAATGAATGGGTAGAATTTGAGGACATCGATATCTCAGATGCGAGGAGGAATATCGCTTACATTTTGAAAGCGGTTTGGGATAACCCTGTTCACAGAGATGCTTTGAATAAGGAAGCTCAGTATGTTGTTTTCCCTCATGATATTCACGCAAGACCAATGTTATCCTTCAGGAACGTCGACAAGTTCATCCGGTTCATCAACCTCATGATCAACGACGTCACCTATCTCATGGATGAATCTCTTAGCGAGCTCACGCAGATCCATAACATCCAGACCGAGATGCGCGACCAAGCCGCTTGGAACGCTCGTCCTCAGCAGTACCGGCGTGAACGCGAAGGTACGCTCCGCGGCCTTGAGCGGCACGCATCTGGGTATACCACACTGGGCAGGTCTACCGTCGGTCTTTTGAAGGATTTTACAGCAGAAACCAAGGGGCCATTCATGATGCCCGAAATCGTGGACAAACTTGCGGCTATGCTGGATTACAACCTCGATGCGCTTGTCGGGCCCAAGTGCGGCGAGCTGAGGGTACAAGACCCAGAGAAATACAAGTTCAATCCCCGTCAGCTCCTGAGCGATATTCTGCAAGTGTACATCAACCTCAGCGATCAAGAGGAGTTTGTGAGAGCTGTTGCAAATGACGGGAGGAGTTATAGGAAGGAATTGTTTGAGGCGGCGATGGAGACTGCTAGACGAGTGCCGTTGAAGACTGAGGCTGAGATTGGGGTTGTGAGGTCTTTTGTGTCCAAGGTAGAGGAGATGAAAACTACAATCGAGGCAGAGGAAGATTTGGGTGAGATCCCGGAGGAGTTTTTGGGTTGGTTTTTTCATCTTTTGCCTCGTCATGGAACATGGCTCATGACGAATTCATCAGACCCTCTCATGGCCACGATCATGCGTGATCCAGTCACGCTTCCATCTTCTCGTGCCATCGTGGATCGCTCGACTATCAAGTCTCATTTGCTCTCTGACTCCAAAGATCCTTTCAACCGGGTGCCGATGGTGATAGAGGATGTTATGCCCAGTACGTTTTTTTGTGATGCGCGTTTACCATGTTTAACGTTATGTGGTAGATGTGGAACTTAAAGCACAAATCGATGCATTTATAACGGAGAGAAGGAACAAGCGGTTGACGATAGAGGAAGGGATTGTGAAGATGGATGTTTCGATGGATTGATCATATCAATCCTTTATCGTTAATTTTGTGTCAAGTTGAACTGAATGCGAAGTCTTTTTCAGGAGTTCCTTTGAGATTAGATACAGGGTTGGGGAGACCAGAGTACTTCTCCTACCACACTAACGTGCGTTGCAGCCACGAGTGGAAGGTGACATCTACGTATGTAGATTATGCATAACGTTGGTCTTGATGTCCATCTTTAATGTTCATAAACCCGCCCATTCCGGTCTGCCTGGTTGAAGTGGGCAATACTGAAATTGCCTGTATCTTAGCCTCAATCCAGTGTACCAGTGTTCGCAATGCTACAGTCGGCATTAGTATTGAAAACGGCACTTACAAGATTGGATGAAACGTTGTAACCCTGGTAAGGGAATGCCTGTCATCGTCAGAGCAAACGGGTGGAGGCATAATAAGCAAATACGATAATGAACACGAAATGCTACTTCTTTCGTTTCTTGGTTCCCCGGGCGTTGCTCGCTGACCCTGCCCTGGCTCGTCCCACCGCCCCTCCTCGGGCAAGCTGCTTGACACGTCCTCGGCCCGCTTTCGATTGACCTGTATACATCAGCCGAGAATAAGACATGAGCGAAAATAATTTACCAGGTGATGTTTCTTGCACGTCCGTGTTGTCCTCTTCGTAGTCCGTGCCCGCATCGGTGCCTGTGATAACGCTAGGGGTGATTCCAGCACCCTCATCTCCACTCTCCTGCGTGAGCGCACTGCTGTCACTATCGCCCCCTACCAGGCCAGCCATGTCCGCCTTGCTCTTACTACGTTTTGTGGTCTTGGTCTTTTTCGGTTTGCTGGGCTGGCGCGGGGATGGTGCGGGCGTTGATGATGGAAGGGAGGCCGTTGCACGTATCCGACGCTCTGAGACGAGATTATTGAAACCATCCTCATTAGGAAGAGAATATTCATCTCGAAAGAATGGATGTCGTGAGAGGTTCTGGGAAGGCGAAGGGGATCGTACGAGGTGTGGTGTTGAATTCTGGCTCGAGGTCGGCGTGTCGAAACCATCAATTTCCTGGCGCGCACTGAGACGAGTAAAACCAAAAATGAAAGCGCTTTGCAGCTCACCGCTGTCTCTAATGCATCAAGATCATAACACGTTTTCAATTTTACCCAAATACTCTCGACGGGTAGTATATGGCCAGTTTCATTGTGTATTGCATTGCGAATGGCTAATACGTGAAAGTGTTTGTGAAGGCCAACGGGCCGAGCCTTCATTACGGATCGGAAGAAAATAATCTCCCCTTCGACGCTGTCGAGGAAGTCACCTGGGCTGTCAGACATGTTATTGAGACGTGGTTTGTGGATCTGAGTGCGGTATACGTAGCGGTTGTTTGGCAAAGGCTTTGGATCCAAACAAACGCGTCCACATTGAGAATAGTCACGTGAGGACACTCTCATTCTCGCTCGCTGGTTACTGGCGGTCACTGGATTTCATGTCTGACACAGAGCAGGATACAACCGTGCTTGGCAAGCGTGGTAGAAACTCGGACGATGACACAGGTCGTGTGCAGGATGGCGAAGATGGACCCATGCCAGCTGCCGACGCAGACATAAATGAGGACGACAGCGATGATGATGTTGGTCCTATGCCTCTACCTGCCGGCGCCAATGGTGGATCCAAAAGGAAGCGCAGAGGTAGGTCATACACTTATCAGTTTATGAATCATCGACTTACAACTCAATGCTAGTGGTCCCCCACGAGAAACTGTACCTGGACCACCTCCCAGATGCAGAACAGTACTACAAAAGCTACATGCACCGCGACTTCCTGAGCTTCGTTGTTGTCACGAAGTGAGTCCCAGAGAATATCTATAGAGCGAGTATCTCAAATTCGAAACAGGACAGGCTTTATCATTACTACATCGGTTGACGGACATCTAAAATTCTGGAAGAAGCAGGACGAGGGCATCGAATTTGTGAAACACTTTCGTGCACACATGAGCCCTATAACTGGAGTCTCAGCAAGTGCAGATGGACAGCTTTTTGCGAGTATCTCGGAAGACGGGTCTGCAAAAGTATTTGATGTGCTCAACTTTGGTGCGCAAGTGGGCTATATTTATTTATCTTAACGCTGACTAGTAAACAGATATGATAAACATGTTAAAGCTCGGGTTTACCCCTCACGCGTGTTGTTGGGTACATAGACGAGGGCAAGCACAAGGCCTGCTGGCTGTGTAAGTATCTTGCGCGATTTTCTTGTTAACTTCTAACAAAGTATATAGCTCGGAGCAAGGGACGGGTACCATACGACTGTATGATGGTCGCGGTAATGACACCCCACTGCTAACAATTGAGAAGCTTCATCGTTTCCCTGTGCATTTGATGGCGGTGAGCCTACCCTATTTGAACGAAGCACCTGATGTGACGGTCATGACTTTAGTACAGCGACCGCTATGATACCGTGGTTTCTGGTGATGAAAACGGTTTCGTCGAGTACTGGCAACCATTTGAACCTTTCGAACCACCGAAAAACATACCTGGCATGTGGTCATTGAAGTCTTCGACGGACCTCTACGAGTTCAAAAAGGTAAATTAGCTTTTCCATCTTGTAGCATTCGCTGAGTTTTCTCTAGACAAAATCAATCCCTGCTTGCATAACGCTTTCACCTGATTCCTCTTCCTTTGTTACATTTTCTCTTCCAGATCGTCAAATCCGCATATTTTCTTTCTTGAAAGGCAAACTTACTCGAAAGTACGACGAGTCATTAACAGCAATCCAGGAAATGCAACAGGCCAGCACTTCGATCCATCGCGTAGAGGACATGGAGTTTGGTAGGCGGCTGGCAGTGGAAAGGGAGCTTGAGATGCCAGGTCCTGATGGACGAATTCCTGTAATGTCGACCAATGCAGTGTGGGACGAAAGTGGGGCGTTTGTCTTGTATCCGACCTTACTCGGAATCAAAGGTTGGAAATGGCTTTGTTTGGCAGACTCAAAACTGACACCTTACGGTCTCTCAGTGGTCAATACGGTGACAAACCGTGTTGCGCGGCTACTGGGAAGGGATGAATCAGTTCGATGGATGAACCTTGCGTTATATCAAGGAGCTCCGGCAAAGAAAGGGCTAGCGCCTGTATGTGCCTATTCATGATCGAGGGACCCTGACGAGCAACTTTTGTAGGCGATGACAGCGTCTGCGAATCCCATGCTTGCCAATAAGGGCATTCGAGACCCGACCCTCTTGTGCACGGGGTATAAACGCCAGCGCTTCTATCTCTTTACCCGATCCGAACCAGAGTAAGCACTCTATCATCTGGCTGCGCTACGTCTTCATATCTGTATCACAGAGACAGCAAAATACACGACAGAGACGTCTTTAATGAACGACCGACGCGTGAAGAACAGTCCATTGCCTCTGCGACTACCCTTACCAAATCAGGACCATCACCTTTGGCTTCATCTGCAGTGATTCACACTTCCATGGGCGACATACATATGCGCTTATTTCCCCAACAGTCTCCCAAGGCCGTGGAGAACTTTGTGGGCCATGCACGGAGTGGTTACTTTGAGGGTGTCATTTTCCACCGGGTCATTCCGAAGTTCATGATCCAGACTGGAGACCCATTGGGCGACGGCACAGGGGGGACGTCGATTTGGGATAGGGAATTTGAAGATGAGTTCTCCCCAGATTTGACACATGACCGGTAATTATTTGGCGTTTGTCACAAAGTCAAATTTCTATCGCTGATTGACTTTATTTCAGCCCGTATACCGTCAGCATGGCAAATGCAGGTCCCAACACAAACGGCTCACAGTTCTTCATTACCACTACAGCCACTCCATGGTTAGACAAGAAGCATACGATCTTCGGACGTGTTTTCTCTGGATTGGAGGTCGTCCATAATATCGAAAACGTGAAGACGAATAAGATGGACAAGCCATTTGAAGACATCAAGATCGTCAATGTTGATGTCGATTAACTTGAATTGCACATCTTTGCATCATCATCTTTCTTGAAGAGATATTTAAAGCGCAACACGATCCATAACCTCTACATAATGATGAACCAAGAGCGATGACCCAATGGAAGAAAGGCTTTCTCGGAACTGTGACTGGAGGCGTTTGGTAACGCGTTCCGGAGATAGTTCATGGTTCGTCTCCGCAAGCAAACACGGACAAGAGAACTTGAGTAGAGTATGCGACTGATTAGAGCCTTGCAACGAAGATACGCGTGACGTCGCGGGGACGATAATTGCTTCATAAACGTCCAAAGGTTGTCCGCTCAGGAATGAGGTCTGATCAGCCGAGATGGGGACATATGCGACCGGATAACCGATCAAAGTCGCAGCCAGAGGAACAAGATTGTCTTGTGTCAAACCATCAACGAAGGAAAATGAGACCTTGGCTTGAGATTCTAGCATGTCTGCATTCATGGCGCATATAACGTCCAGCACAGTCTTTGGCGTGCTACTCAACTGGTAGGAGGTATTGAGATGTGGATCGGAAGTTGAGGTGTTCCACGCTGTCTACATACTCACCAGTGTAGGGAACGCATCGAGGAGAACATATGTGACCGTGGCATTGTCCTCTAACACTGTTCGAGCGAAGGCTCGCAGGATGCGAGAATTTACGATGAACGACTGAAGTGACGAAGGATCGTACCAATGGACAATGTCAGCAAAAGTTGCACTCTGGTTCATCCGCTTTCGATAAATTGTGCTGCAGTACATCCCTGATCAAAGCGTACCTTCGACCGCAAGCCAGCCAATACGCGGGAAAACAAACTAACGGGGGTCCTGTACAGCGAACGCGTCCACTAAGCAAGCAGATCTGCACAGCCCATCATGTCAACCTATGTGTTTTCGCGACTACCAAGGCTTACCGGATGCCATGAGCGATCAGACATAGATCGGTTGAGAACTGTTCTAATTTTCCAGGCCGAACTTTTCGCAGCGTCCTCTGCGCGGATAATTCTTCATGAGCTAGTCGTTTGTTCCCTAGAAAAGACCTCGACATCAACCTTAGACTTGTGCCACTAGCCTTCTGTGGGCCCTGGAGTCACGTTGTGTTTGTGGGGAAGTCAGAAGTGTTTGTGTGTGCCTTATAATTAGATCGGTCAAGGTGCGCCCAATGAGGCCCAATGCCCATCTGAATCACTGATCGGTTGCTGATTCGGTTCAGCTTTCAAGTTGTATTCAATGATGTTACAACAGGAAAACAAGCCCAAAGCCGAATTCCAGTCTCTTGCTGAAGAACTCCAATCTTATATACTGAGTTTCCTTCCTTACCGAGATATTCTTCGATGTACATCCGTGAGCTACAACCTGCTACTAGTAATCGATGTTGTTGCCCTTGATACTGACGGATTTCTTGCAGGTATGTAAGGCCCTTCGCCAGACATACATATCGTGCTCCGAGCTTCAGTACATCGTTGAGCTCGGCGGTCAGCACCTCCTCCCTGTCCTTAACACTTTTGACAATCGCACTTCTATTTCCAAGCGCCTACAACTCCTGAGGGATAATGCTCACGCATGGTTGAAGCTTGATATCCACTCTTTCGAAAAAGTCTCCATACCATTCCATACCGAAATGTGGGTTGTCAACGGGCATCTTTGCCTGTGGGAGCGACATAGAGACTCGACCACAATTTTCCCAATACTACCGAAGCCTTCCCAACACACAATTGAGCGTGGTTGGTCTACGATGTCGTTGCGTTCAGATCCCAATGCATACGGCTTCGATGTGCTCATGGATCCAGTGCAAAATCTCATCGCCATCGCGTATGCCACTGTCGACGATCATTTCCAGTGGAATGACGAGAGAATCTATATCGATCTCAGTACCCTGGATGGAGGAGGTATCCACCCCCAAGCCGTTGGACGGACATTATTTCGGTCAGAGTTGCCTGAAATCCAGAGCGGTAATCGCACTTCAATAAACTTGGGGAAATTAAAACTCAAGTGCTTTGGAAGGCATATCGCTCTGTGGCACTCCCGACAGATCACTGGTGAATATTCGGATGCGAGGCTATGGGAGTTGCAGATTTGGGACTGGCAGCACTCAACAACGTCCAGTGTGAGCCTTGGTCCAAACTAGTCGAAAGACCTGTTGACACTTCATTTAGAGCGTCCTCAGTGTCACAACAAACCCGCCGTGTGAGGAAGCTATCGATTTTTGCTTCCTCGGAAACGACAGGTTACTTATTTTCGGCGATGTCGTGAAGGTCTATTTGATCGAGGACACGTCTCAAGCGCCGAAATTACTAGCGTGCTTCTTGTTGCCTATATCACTGACGAGTATACAGTGCATATACTCAACGGATGATATTGCACATAGCTCGCGACCCCAGATACTAGCCCAACAAACGATGTGGACTTCTGACCCTGAACATCAACTACTATCAGTTGTCACATTCTCTCCGAATCTCATCTTCTTCATCTCCACCAGAATTTTCTTCCATCTCGACTTATTTGAGGGAATGCTAGGAGCAATACCGTGGAAAAACTGGGGTCCTTTAAATACTCGTGTATTCCAGACACCGAGCAGTCGCAACATTTCCGTTGGTGGAAATCGAGTGTTGCTGGCATTTCCTACAGACGACACGATTGGCATCTGGCATTTCCCAAAAAAGTATAGATTACATGTGATGGACTTCAGCCCATTAGCTGTCGAGCGTCGACAAGGACGAGTCGTGAAAGAGCCATCTACGATAGAAATCACAGAGACGGGGGAGAGCTTAACGACATCCCTGCCATACGTTGAGGTTGTGTTGAACCAGGACAGAGCATTTGGATATCGTGGGTTTGAAAAGATGTGGATTGATAGAGACAGAATTTATTTCGTAGGTTCTTCCTGTTCTTCAAGAATTCACTGATTTTTATCTACATAGTTTCATGGATCGGATCAGCTCGAGGTCGTTGAGATAACGCCAAGGGATGTAGTTGCAGCAAAGCCTATTACATCGTCAAACTAGCCCCCAGCAATATTGTACCGACTACAGGCCATAGTATCTGGACTTCATTCAGGATGTAATCTAGAAAAGGTTTTTGTACTCACATCGCTACTGGACAGTCCCAGTTCATGTAATAACCTCTGACGATCAACGACGTCTAGACACATGGTGTGCATGCACATCAAGGCTGGCGAAATCAATGGTCAGTTAGAGTACAAAGAAGTAACTAATGTCAACAAGCATACTTGCGTTTTCTACGCCCCAGCAGATATATACTTCATTCTTTCGAGCTCGGATATACTTTCTTGCTCCTGCACAATCCACTTATTTGATGCGTGTACGATCCAGGTCAAAAAAGCGGCAGTACACCACCATGCTGTGGTCTGCCATGTTTTCCCGCTCAAAACCGAGGTTGTAGGAGAAATCGCTGATAGCCCGAACGCGACACTATAAGGAAGAGGCGTTATTCGCCGTTTAGCAAGAATCAATTTCCGGGGGTAAGTGAGCAGAGCAGCATTTGCATGGAGGATGATCGCGAGGAGTGTCAAGACAGGACTTAGATAGAGTGGAGACTCAGGTCTACTGGCTGGTGGAAAAACAACAATTAATGGACTGTTGTAGTCGGAGAAGATGTAAATTATATGCCTGGTAATATACGTTGGACCGGTATCACTGTTACATTCATATTGTTGTGCTCACAGTAAAAAAGACAGCGCGAGCGTAATCTGCAACGCAATGCGGTTCTGGCTATTCGATGTTGCGTTCAGACTCTTAATGTTGTCGATGAGTTCACTTTGTTCTGCAATGACGAAATCAACATCTCTGGCACCGCAACGAAACGGTTTGACTGCGTCACCTTGTTCATCTAGTATGTGTGTGTCATGTGATTCAGAGGGTTCAGAGGAGTATTTGAATGGGTTCCTTCGTCGGAGGGCATCCATGTCAAGAATTCGTTGTGGGACGTTAACTTTGAGACAGGTTGTAACGGCTGTGCAAGAGGTACGCGGCCAGTATACGTAGAATTTGGTAGCTTCAAATGGATCACGTGTGTTTTATCTTATCAGCCCTGCTTAAACTTGAACTTTATTAAAGTGGTGGATTATCAATTACTTCAAACCACGGTATGTCTGCAGAAAATCAGTCAGCCATCGTGGAGGGGCAGTTTGATGATGCTCCTTCTGAGACCACCACCCGAGCCGTGGACGACCAGCAAGATCCGCGCGTAGGCGGATATTTCATTGATGACGAACGCCTTCTTTCATGGTCTGACGAGAGCTCGGAAGATGATGACGGAGACGAGCTAAACGAAGATGACTTTGAAGATGTCAGAGCAGATGATGAAGATTGGGAGGTTGCAGAACGGGGTGAGTTGTATTCACCCTTACGACGACCGATATTTCAAGATCATCCTAGATTTTACCAAACAATATAACCGGCTTCGGCAGCACGTCGCTGTGCGCACTGGCAACGCACAGGGAGTCGCATCCTCCATTAATCGTGCAGCTGTTGTTGCACCTCTTCCTGCGGTAAATAAGCCACGCAGCCTGAGTGCGGTTCCTGCGCATGCAAAGGACAAAACTACCAATCAACTGGCTGTTCTCTCCAAGTACTCGTCTCGCATTGCTAAAATTGATCAACCGTACGTCATGGGCGCCAGCGTGAACAGAAAAGGTCCTAGTTCATATGCGAATGCGAAGGACAAGTCAGATCGCGCCACATCTGAGCAAGTACTTGACCCCCGCACTCGGATTATCCTTTTCAAGATGATTGGACGAGAACTTATCCAGGAGGTGAATGGATGTGTTAGCACAGGAAAGGAGGTGAGATCATCTGGGTTTATCTGAACGTTTTTGCCTACAAGCCTGAGATTTTTAGGCGAATGTTTATCATGCTCTCACCCCCACCTCCACGCATATTGCCCTCAAAATATACAAGACATCAATACTTGTATTCAAGGACCGTGATCGTTATGTGACAGGCGAGTATCGCTTCAGACGTGGTTATAGTAGACGCAATCCACGCAAGATGGTACGTCTGTGGGCGGAGAAGGAAATGCGCAATCTCAAGAGACTCGTGTCCGCCGGAATACCATGCCCCGAGCCCATCGAGGTCCGGGAAAATATCTTGGTAATGGGTTTTATTGGTGATGAGGAGGGCTGGTAATATTTTTCATCGCGCTGAAGTCTCTTCCATCGCTCATCCATCACTTGGACGTCAGGGCATCTCCTCGCTTAAAGGACGCCGATATCCCCTCTGCATTATACCCAGCATTGTACGAAGAGCTCGTTCTCAATGTCCGGAAGATGTATCACACTTGCAAACTTGTTCATGCCGATCTTTCCGAATACAATATTCTCTTTCACGGTGGACATCTCTGCATTATCGACGTCTCGCAATCTGTAGAGCACGATCACCCCAGCGCGTTCGATTTCCTGAGGAGCGATATCAAGAATATCGAGGACTTTTTCGAGAGGTTTGGGGTGAAGTGCCTGGGTTTGAGGCGATGCTTCGACTTCATCACGAGGGTGCACGTAGTCGAGGAGGGGCAGGACGAGGGATCCGCTTTGAAGCACTGGCTGACAGAAGCCGACGAAGAACAACAAAGCTTCCCATCTATGGACGGAAGCAATAACAATGTCACCTCCTCATTAAACACATCAGCTACTCATGAAGACAATATTTTCCTTCAGTCATACATCCCCCGCACGCTGAACGAGGTGTACGACGCTGAACGCGACGTGGAGGTTTTGACGAAGGGTGATGGGAAAAACTTGATCTACGCAGAAACCATTGGTTTGACGCATCTCACCTCCGGGGTGAGTCAAGAAGGCGAAGTCAGGCCACGTGTGCGATTCAAGGGCGAGGGATCTTCGGAGGATGGGGACCTCGTTGACGAAGGCGAGTACACGAGCGATAGCGAGGAAGAAGGGAGTGAAGAGCCTGAGGCAGCTGAGGCGGGCAAGGACGTCTTTGACCCCCGCACACCTAGGGGTCACAGGCACGAAGATCGGGAGGCTAAGAAGGCGAGCATCGCTCGATCAGAAACCAATCATATTGCTGATTTTCACTCAGGAACGCAAAAAAGCCGTCAAAACCGAAGCACGTGAGAAGCGGAAAACTAAAATCCCCAAAGCTGAAAAGAAGCGCAAAACAAAAAGCTCGCGAGGACACTAGAAATCCCTTGGCTATATCCCTTTATCTTCGGTAGATTTATTTTATTTTCATTGAATACTGGGTATAGAATATAGCCGATCTTAACCATCCGTGATGCACCCATGGCTGGCGTCTTCGACCATTTTAACATACTTGTAGAGTGTTCCTTGGGTGACTTTGATTGGTGGGGCAACCCAGGCTTTCCGACGGCGTTCCATCTCTTCAGAGGAGATGTGCAGTTCCATGGTGTTTGCCACAGCATCGACAGAAATGGTGTCACCATCCTCCACGAGCGCGATAGGTCCACCGACCTGGGCTTCAGGGACGACGTGACCTATGCAGAACCCATGAGATCTAATAGATATCCCATCAGTATACAAATCATCGTGAATGGAAATGGCACAAACCCTCCGCTAAATCGTCCGTCTGTGAGGCACGCGACGTCCTGACCTAGGCCAGCGCCCATAATTAAGCTAGTGGGTTTCAGCATCTCACGCATACCTGGATAGTCCGTGCATTAATATTACCGCAAAGATACTATTTCACTTACCAGGGCCACCCTTAGGGCCGAGGTAGCGCATGACGACAACTGTTTTTTTCGCCCTTTTTGATTGAGCCAGACTCAACGGCGGAGACAAAGTCTTCTTCTGAGTCAAAGGTGCGAGCTTTTCCGGTAAATCCAAGACCTTCCTTTCCAGTAATCTTGGCAACAGCACCTCCAGGAGCCAAATTACCACGTAAAATTCTAGGGTTATTTGAGAAAAGATCTATTGGAAGATAGCAATGACGAACCTGATATGTCCAGTGGCTTTAATGGGCTTGTCGAGGGGACGGATCACGTCCTGACTAGTGGAGAGTTCCCCATGTTTATGTACCCAGCGCTCCAGGTTCTCGCCTATAGTAGCGCCAGTGACTGTCATATTGTTGCCGTCAATGAAATTATTTTTCATCAAGAAATGAAGTATCTCTGTAGTTGAAAAAACAAATCCGTGAACGCGGAAGTCACCACGGTAGTTGAATCACTGACTGGGTATGCCTCCGATTTTGTAGATGTCCTCCATAACATACTTGCCGCTTGGTTTGATATCAGCGAGGAAGGGGGTTGACTCAGACACTCGTGCGAAATCATCAATGGTAAGCTTGATGCCTACGGCATGTGCCATAGCAATAAGATGCAGTACGGCATTCGTCGAACCTCCTAGGATCATGGTAAGAACCTGAAACTTGGTATGAGTGACCGTGAAAACTGAAAAAAGTATGGCACACCATAGCGTTCTCGAATGCCGAAGGCGTCATGATGTCGCGGGGTAGAATGTTTTTCTCGATGAGATTTCGCATGGCGGCACCAACGGTCTTACATTCATCGTGTTTTTCTTGAGATTCGGCTGGATATGACGAAGAGCCAGGAAGAGTCATTCCAAGGGCCTCGGCTGCACTGGCCATGGTGTTCGCGGTGTACATCTGACGATATGTGAATAAACTATCGCTGAACTGGGTACATTGGTACTAACCCCTCCACAAGCACCTGGGCCAGGGCATGCATGTCGCACTGTCTCATACCTGAGGGCTTCTGCTTCTGGTGTCTTTCCGTCTTGTAGATATTGTCCATATGCCTGGAATGCGGAAACAAGATCCAGCTGAGGTTGACCCGCGCATGAGCCTGCACGAATCGTGCCTCCATACACCATAAGACCCGGACGGTTGAGTCGTCCAACTATACAAGTATGATAATATGTCAGTACGCATGGTGGATCTAAACGAGTACCTCACTCACGAGCCATCAGGACACCTGGCATATTCTTGTCACATCCCGGTACTACAACCATTCCATCCAACCAGTGTCCGCCAGCGGCTGTCTCTACCTGATCTGCAATAAGGTCGCGTGATTGTAGAGAATATGACATTCCCGCAGTGCCCATGCTGATCCCATCGCTAACGCCAACTGTACCAAACTGGTAGCCAATGAGGCCAGACTCGACCAAGGAACTCTTGATTTCCTGCCCCAAGCCAAGCAAGTGTCGGTTGCATCTGAGAGTATCTTAGCCAAAAAAAATCTATTTATGGCATACGTTCTTCCTTACGGATTGCCCTCATACCTTGACCGTAGTCAATGGAATGGCCGCGGAAGAATTTGATTGCCTCAACACTCACCATACGCTGGCGACACCGACCATGGCCTTTTGAAAGTCCTCGTCATCTTTGATACCTTCGGTAGCGTACAGCATGGCCTACGAATATCAGTTTCTCTACATTCCTTGCCCGACTCAAATGACTCACTTGGACTTGCACCTTGGTCTTTTGGTTGCGTGACAGTCCTGCTGTAGCGGTTCATGATGGGCTTGTCCTCGCATCTTGCAGGAGACGACCACAGTGATCTCGTCTGCCTTGCAATGCTCCTGCTAGCTGAGAGTCTTGAATGCATCGTTCGATTCGACTTCGACCTGCTAGCGCGACGAATCGGCACAAGTTCAAATAAAAAAATATCGATCCCCCGATTTGGTAGCTTACAGAGATCGAATGCCGTAACATACCGTACTTTCACTTTTCAGCAGCCAATGAAGACGATTCCAATTGGACGGTGCTACATGTAGTACTGCTATGTCTCGGATGTTTTTTTTGCTAGGTTCTGAGCCATAAGGAATTCCATGGCATGCGCTTGTCAATATTTTTTTTCAACCGTCTCCACGGTACTTGAATCTCTCTGCGAGTCAGCACAATTCAAAATCAGTCACTGAGCGTGAACTGATCATGATGATGCGGTTCATGACTGTGTAGTTTTGTGGGAGTTCAGCTAGTGCATAGTTCAGTCCAGGCACCCTTCGAAGACAGTCGCGATATTAGGCTTTCAAAGCGACCTACCGGTAAGCAGGACCGCTTTGTACAAATACGGAAAGGCTGGCGTAGTACTCCTCCCCGCCGATCATGTTTCACTTTTGTCATCCCCTCGATACTGAAAAATCATAGAGTTAGGGTCAATTGTAAGCTCCCGACAATAATGCCCAGTCAAACTTGTATGTTTGACTCCGGAGTTGGTCGCGTACGGGCCCATTAATGATTCCTTGGCGGTGTGTTGGCGATCTGACACCTCCTGACACTGTATATCACAAGTTTCCAAAGGGGGGGAGTCAAAATTTTCCATGAATTTAGACACCGGTACGGGCTTTTTTGGAGTATCTGCATTATCTAGATGTGGATCCAGTTGTTCCGCCATTCCGCCTCAAAAAATTCTGAGCCATGCTATAGCGGATGTAAACTTATTCCAGCGGATTTTTTTTCGTTTCTGTGCTCGTCTTCTCTTCATTGCAATTAGCAGGCTCTCTACGGAACGTCGACCAGCGTGCTCAACGCTTTCGCCATTGGAGGACATCCCGCTAATGGCTCTCAGTAGCATCGCCATTTCTCAACAATCCGAGCGCTGCTGAAAGAAGCGACCCCTGCATTACCATTGCACCAAAGCTTCCTCCAAACTTTCGCAAGTTCACGTTCCGCTTAGATTGCGAGGAAAGAGGTATGGGTGACAGAGATGACGATAAGGTATCAAGTTCGCTCCCAGAAACATTACACGCACATATAATCCGTCCCAACGATCAATATGGGCGTTCCGATGAGGCGTCATGGAATACCCAAGATAGACATCTCGTCCAACAGGCTTCCCGTATCACTTCCCAGTCTATATCGTCGTTGACTCCCGCGACCTTTCCAAACAGCCATGGTTCACGAGGGGAGTCGTCACACGACAGATTAATCTCACCAGATATAGAAGAGAATGGATATAGTTCCCAACGCGTTCAAAACACCTCGGCTAGCCGGAGGGGAGGTGCGGCCGCTGGCTTCGCGCACCCCCCTAGGGCTTTCTTAATTCCCCATGGTAATCGAATTCCAGGCAACGAGCCACCCTTCTATCATCATAATTCAATTCACTCCTATACGTACCCCCTCACCCCTTCCAAGTCAATATCATGTACCGTCACCGAGCACATTTCAAGCCAGGGCAGGCTCTTCGTCGTCATCCCACATGGCCCGCAGGCCGGGAGGTGGCAGTCGCGCGCCAGAAGAGAATCGAAAGGGAGATGACGACGACGACAGTGAGCAGACATACGAAGCCACGTCCCTCGATCCTGTACAAGAGATCCATTTGGACAGATATTTGATTTCACAGCCAAGACCAGTGCCCTTTCCGTCCTTCATTCCAAGGGACATGACTGGCAGTCGTGAAAATAGCCCCCCGTACAGCACACCTCACTGTGAGTCCTTGACTATGTTTGAAAAAACACTGTAAATTCTGAATCTTCCCTGAAGCACATGATGATTCTGGTCACCTACAACCGTCTTCGCATCACCTTGAGTCAAATATCATACGACATCACTCACTTCCCCCTCAGCGATGGGAAGAGCGCAGCCGCTCTGGGTCCTCTAGCAATCAACATGCACCAGGAACGTTGCTAGATGATCGCCCAATTCAGAGGGCGTCCTCGTATTCTCTCCCTCCAATTAGATCTTTCATGCGGCCGCTCAGGGAAGAATACTCCGACAGAGGGCCGCAATCGTCCTCACACGACCAGACACAGGAAATTTTGCCTGCAGAAGCATCAGTGGAGGATAGAGAGTCCAGTAGCGAAAGACCGTCGTATAGGCGAGGCAAAAGAAAGCGATCAGACACTCAGGATGAAAGGAAGACCAAAGTTGCGCGCAAAATCTACGTTGCCTGTGATTTTTGCCGAGGTGAGTGGATACCTTTGCGGTGATTGCTCAAGAACTTCACCTCCGATTGGCATCAATTGCCCCATAACCTTACAGGGCGGAAGCTTCGATGTGACGGGACGAAACCTTCCTGCGCGAATTGCTCCACCCGAACATTGGAATGTGTATATAAGGATCACCCTAGACGACGTGGCCCTGGAAAAGCACCAAAAGGCTCGCGGACCAAGAAATCGGAAGGGAAAGGTCGAAAGGGGAGAAAAAGTTCTAAAGCAGCCACAAGTGAAATTGATAGGGACGGATCTGAACAGCCTTCAGCTGCAGGACTCCCAGATCGGCATGTATTTGAGCCACCGATGATGATGTTACCAGGTCACGGTCACTCTCACTTGTCCAGGCTGGTGGCCGTTTATGCGCCACCGCCTTACACTGATCGGCCAAGTGCTTCGAACGTGCATCGCGAAGAACAGGAACCGATCCTACACTATCACTTCACGAGCGATGTATTCGATCAAGGAGCAGTGGAGAGCCTGCGGCCACTCTGGGGACGAGACGAAGAAGACAGCCGGTTAGCGGAGTCTGGGCATCCATTGCCTCCTGGGTCGCGGAAGGGTGATACAGACGAGGAGCCGACTAATTAAAAGCATGAGGACATTCAATGGAGACACGGTACTTGCTGTTGATGCAGATGCTTGCGGACGTAGACCGACGCAGGCGGACAGTAAAGGATCGGCACCCACAACTGTCCACGGTATTGACGGGATAATGACCCGGCGGCGCACTGCTTGTTACGTATTCTGGAGATCGGATACCTCTTTATCGTTGCTACGCTCTTTTCTTGGTGAGCGTCTTTTTTGAATAAGCTCTCACGTTCTGTTGACGAGAAATGAAGCCTAGATGCGAATGTTGTTTCGGAATCACCCTCTTTTCCGTGGCTGAGCCATATCCGCCGTACCCTATTTCCTTGTTTCAATCCTGATGGTGATAACCTGGTTTAATTTTTCTCAGCTGCAGACATGATAGCCTACCACAATATAATGTTATGTAGTGCCGTTTGTTTTATTTCTATGATATATCTGTGCTACGTATCTATTTTATCACCAAGTATTGTTTGTTAACATTTTCGAGCCTCGGCTGTCAGATCATTGAACCTGAAATAATAAATGAATATTGAACGAAAAGGGAAATAAATGATTGAAATTTCCAAGGATTCAATTCAAGTCGGAGGAATAAACCTGGGTGTAATGGACCCGATTGGTTCGGTGCATGTAGATTTCAGGCTCGGCTCCGTTAGCTTCCCTCTTTTCTGGAATTTCGGTGTTTATCATCCCCGCGCTTGCCTCACCTCGCGGACAAACCCTCGCTCTGTCTCCCCCGAACGGACATTCGATTCGTCTGTCATACTCACGATGCCGCTCGTCGTCGACAATGGCGAACAACGCATCATGAACGACGACGACGACCGTATCCCAATCCCTCCTTCCGTTCAGTCCGTCCCAGGGGCCACACATTCATATTCTAACGGTCTTGTCCCCGGAACAGTTGGCAACGGTCATGATCCTCACTCCAATGGCTTAAACGACTTCAGTGGTTATACAGTTATGGTCGCTGGTCAACGCACCGGCAAGACCTCATTTCTGCGTCTCCTCTTGGACACCAGTGAAATCTCCTCGACAGCCACCAAGGACCAGCTCGCCTCCGTCGCAAAGTTCGTGCAGGGTTGCAGCGGTCATACATCCCACATACGCACCGCATCCATCAATATCGAACATGATATTGACCAAAATAGCACACCTCAGGTCCTTACTCTCACGCTCGTGGATACACCCTCTTTGACGTTCGAGGATGAAGCTTCCACTGAGCGGGCTATCCATGAGATACTCAGGCATGTCGAATCCAGATTCGCCGATGGCATCGAGGATGTAAGTTTGCCCAGACTCCTTTCCTACATTATATTGAACCCCATTTTTTTCGGTGTAGGAGTGGAGATCTCCAGCGGGTGACAACAACATCCATTTGTGCGTTGCTGACATGGGCGCTTAGTCGCCGCGTCACTGTGAACTGACCCACGGACCAGGTGTATATACTTCTTGGATCCCGACGTGATTGTTCCACCTTCTGTACCAGGACCTCCCGCTCCGCTGGTCACTCGTACTCGGGGCAGTAGCTTCTCCGTCACGGAGCCGGAGCCCGTCATTCTCGAGCCCCCTGTCACGAACAATCCCCTCCTATGTCGCCCTTCCCTTCCTCTTAGCGAAATTAGTACTATCAGGCGGCTTTCTGCCAGAGTCAATGTGCTGCCTGTAATAGCTCGCGCAGACACGCTTACCAACGACCGCCTTGCGGCCGTCAAAATGGCTGTTCGCCGAGATCTCGCGGAAGCCGGCATTGGCTTCGGAATCTTCGATATGGACTCCCATGCGCAGTACCAGCACCGTAAAGACGCGGCTGAATCTGCGCACCCTGTAAAGGGTGAAATGGTGAATGGCTACAGTGGCCATGCGAATAAGACTTCTCCGCATGGACATCCTTCGCCTCCGAATTCTCCAGCAATGGCGTCTCTTAAACTCCCATACGCTCTTATCTCACCCGATATCTACTCGCATAGTGATGGCGTAACGAGAATGCCCCTATCACGTCACGAGCTCGTACAGCAATACGCCCCCTTGGTTCTTCGTCACACCGCTTCTAAACTGACGCGTGGCAAGTTCATCAGAAGTTATCGGTGGGGATCCATGGATGTTCTAGATCCTGTTCATAGTGACTTCATGCCACTCCGCACTGCTATATTTCATCACATGGAGGTGGGCATTCCAGTTGTCCGACTTTTGATGTTGCCATTAAAATTGACCCTCGCCTAGACGCTGCAGAAATACACTCGAGAATATCTTTTTGAAAAGTTTAGAAACGAATATTTGCTCCAGCACCATGCTAACCACCAGCTTCACCCTCATACCCTACAACAAGCGGTCCCACGTACTTCTGTACCTCTTGCGCATGCTCCTCGCCCTGTTTTGACTATTGAGACTCAGCCAGGTCATGGCTCTGTCCGACATCCCCCTCTTCCCATGGCCCGCGACATTCCTCCTGGGGCAGATTTGCGTGGGCCGCCACTTTCCCGTCCGATGACAGATGGTGCTTCTTCACAGCTTCAAGGCAAGACAGCATCTGGGAGTAAGTCCATGCGTCTGGTCCTGACTCAGATAAATTTGTGCTAACCCTGGACAACAGGGTCCTCCAAGCAGAGGACTAAGAAGATTACAGTGGCATGCAACTTCTGTCGATGTATGTAGACTCCGCCCTCCCTTGCGGATTCAATACTCAGGACGCTCTCTAGCCCGAAAACTCAAATGCGACGGGGGGCGCCCTGCTTGTAGCCAATGTGTCAAGCGGTCCAACCTTTGCGATTATATGCCACAAACCAGCAAACGGCGCAATCCCCACCGTCCACCTAAAGAGGATAGTGAGTCTGAGATGAGTGGCGAAGACCGATCCGCCGAAGACAACGATCCCTCGGTATCCCCCGAGACTGTTTCCCAGCCACTACTATCTCGCAGGAGCTCCAACGTTGCCGATAAGCGGCCAATACTAGATACCTTTCCTGCCATTGCTGGCCCATCAGAACCCCGCGAAGGTCTTCACAGTATGCATCCTAGGCCCAAGTCTGGGGTAGCTACAGGAAGTTCGGGAGCCTCCGACGGACGGACGTTGTTCAAAGACAATGAGTTACCCCATATTGCAACTCTGTCGCTACCTGAGAACTCGCCTGCGGCTGCAATGAGTGCTCCCCCGCTTCCGCCTATTAGACCAGCCTCAGAGCAACAAGCTGCTCAGCGAAAACGTGCTTCCTACTGTTCCTGGGAGGAGCAATCGTCCCGCTGCCAGCACCGGTCCCAAAGTGGTGGCGTGCAACTTTTGCAGAGGTTGGTTTGTGAAGCATTATGTTGTTCTGGACTGATTCAATCCTATCTAGCGAGGAAGACGAAGTGCGATGGAGCGCATCCAGCCTGTTCCAGCTGTGCGCGAAGGTCCCTCCCATGTAACTACAATCATGATTCCAGCACCAACGGCGTGAATAAAAAAGGGACTCGACGTGCCTCGACCTCCAAGGCAAATGCCCCTCAAGTACATCTTTCTTCCGTGCACTCACCTCCCGCCCACTCTCCCCCTTCATCAACTGTTGTCGGCGACTCTCGTTATTCTGCCGGGAAGTCTTCTGAGGAAAACCAAGGAGAGCCCATGGATATCGATCTGAAGAGAAAGATGGACGACATGGAGCCTTCACATATTCAAAAGAGAATGAGGGTGGATGAAACTACTGGGGACGTTATACCCTGAGCACCCCTCATCATCACCCCTCCCTGACCAAATCAGGTGTAAACTGTAGAATTAACTCGCATATGCACTGTCCCTTGGAAAGCTTGGAAACTGTCGTTGAACGTTATGTTTTTTGGGTTATCTCCAAGTGTTCTTGTCTTGTTTTGTGCATGGACCACGATTGCACTGTATTTTTTCTCCTTTACTATTCCCGTTTCAGGCGCCAATGTTTTCTCTTCGATATTGCTATCGTCGACCATTGTATGTATGTCGATTCAAGTTGGGGAATCAAGATCAAGTTTGTATAAACGTTGATACTCGTTGTACTATTGCCATTGGTGGGAACTCTAATGGCCTATCAACCAGCGCGGGGTTGCCATGGGTTGCCCTGAGCTTGTGATTCTGTCGAAATATGGATTTGACTTCTCCTTGACACCAAAATTACCGCTGAAACGGCAGCTCTGTTGCCTGTAAACCTTTCTCTTTGGCTGTAAACTAACATTCCTATATCCCGCACGTTCTTTATCCTACTAGTGTTCATACCCGTCCCATATTGCCCCACTCTCACTATTCTTCTATTTCTTGTATCTCATCATGTTTTCTTTTCGCAGAAAACCCCGAACTTCAGACTCTACGGGGTCACCACTGAAAACCTCTCCCTCTCTGCCTGAGCTGCATTCTCAAGGCATTCCATGGCCGGAAAACTTGGTAGATGTCACGGTAATACGCGAAAGTTCCCGTCCAGAGCCAGAACGTTATCCCCAGCAAGGTGCGGTCAAAAGCTCTGTATCCTCCTCCGATCGTGCCCCCATTCCGTTCCACAAACCATTTCGGTTAATTGCAGGACAACCGGCGGAAAATGGCAGCAAGATTTCGTCGATGTATATGTCTCGCCCCCCATCTGCGTTCGGTAATTGGAGATCTTCCACCGTTCCTGCCCTGTCACCACGGAGATCCCACCGTAAAAACCGTACTCCACCTGCGTTCAACCTCATGGTATGTTACCACATTGATCTCCCAAAATTGATTGAACTATGACGGGTCAATCAGGTTGTAGGAGCAAGAGGCACAGGGAAGACTTCGTTCTTGCGTTTACTTCTCGAAACTGCAGACATATCACCAAATTCGACAGAAGACCAGCTTGTGGGCTTGGACCGGTTTTTAAATGGTTCTCTGAAGCACACACAGCAACTTAATACGGCGTGTGTCGAAATTTGCGAGTCGCGGTATGACCGAGTACTTCTGACTGTCATCGATACCCCGGGATTGGATTTCAGCGATGGGCACGAGTTGCGGGTTGAACGTCAGGTCAGTGGGATGATCAAGTATCTTGACGCACAATATGCAGATACAATGAATGAGGTATATCATGCTACTTTGTTCTTTCAAAGCTGTTACTGAATGGATATATAGGAGTCTAAAGTTGTCCGTCAAAGCAAGGGGGATCAACATGTTCACTTGTAGGAATTTTATCACGTCAACAATTATTGATTCAAAATTATGGATTTAGGTGTATCTTTATGGTTGATCCCTCGTCTATATTGTCACCATCACCTTGCCCCCCGTCTATGTCGGGCAGAGCCCGGTCAGATACCACGGTCTCTCGTACTACCGTCGGAGATACCCAAGAAGCCATTTACCATCAAGAATATTCCAGAGACTTCGCAATGTCCCCCGCTGAGCTTCGCGTGATCCGTCGTCTTTCGGCACGGGTGAACGTGCTTCCTGTTATTGCACATGCGGACTCACTTACGGATGACACGTTGTCGTTGGTGAAAGCCGCCGTTCACAGGGACCTAGAGTCAGCTGGGCTAGACTTTGGGGTGTTCTCTACACCCAAGCCGAAAGCGGACTCCCCCGCATCGATATCGCATTCGGACGATAAAGCTGCCACAACGTTGCCACAAGAAGTAAACGGTCACCGTGAGAACGGTGACATTCGCCAAAATGGAAGCTCTTACGTTGCAAATGATAGTGAAAACAAGGGACGCCCCTCACGTCCAGTGATCACTCTGAAAGGGACACGGCTTTCCCGTTCTCGTTCCCGCTCTCCGTCGTGACCTAGTTCAAGACGAAAGAGAGCCCTACTATCCCGATGGCGCCGAAGAAGATAGCGTAGCGAATATTCGTTTCTCAGCTCATGTTGTCTCCAAAACAGATATCTCAACGTTACTCCCCTTTGCGCTTATCGCTCCGGAACAGGCAACTACCCCGCGGATTAGACGGCCGCAACCAGCTTCCCCTGAATATGACTTTTCGGCTCGGGGAGACACGACAGGGCACTCTACCCCTGTGGCAGAAACACCCATCTCCCCGGATAGTCCTACTGTCCGCAAATCCGTGTTTCTTCAAGGTCCCCCGGAGGATCTCAGGGGCGCGTTTACTAGGAAGTTCAGATGGGGGACCATTGACGTACTGAACCCTGACCACTGCGACTTCGCTGCCCTCCGAACAGCGATTCTATTAACCCATCTCAAGGTGAGTAATTTACTGACGTATTGTATACACTGATGAAGCTACGGAACACTCCCCAGGTTCTCAAGGTACATACTCGGGAAGTTCTGTACGAGAAGTACCGAACAGAAAAACTCTTGGCTAGGCGTGCAACCAGGAACATAGGTCCTGAAGAAGCGAAACGTCTGTTGGAAGGCACGCCACCTGTTTGTGCATTACGGTCTTTGTGACTCACTCTATCCCCTAGATCTTGGCTTGTAATCCCGTCGATTTATTCTTATTTATGAGTTTTATCAGGTCCCCCCTTGTACTCCCTAGTCTTGGATCACTTCCTCTGGACCAGTTGTACGTTGTACATATGTTTTCGTTCATACCACGGATCTATTTTTTGCATTCCCTTTCACATTGGGAACATCACATTGGGCTTGCGTCCCCCACACTTTTGGATTTAAACCTACGCACCTTTTAAATACATTGTTTTTGAACCCCTGTTTGAAATTGACCGTAGTTTGGCACCGTGGGGGCTCCTCAAAGGTTTTTGAGACTCAAACTACTAGTAAGTGGGAGATAGAAGCACGGGCGAAAATAGCTCCAGGGAGAGCCCCGTTATGGAGCCGATACATAATACAGCGGGACACAACAATATAAGTAGAATTTGGCCAAACTCGATTGAAGGTCATGGGAGGGGCATAACGCAATACATCAACCAAAACAACGCGAATACGTGGACAGTAACAATTACGGATGGTGAATCAGCGACCATAGAAGAACAAACTGGACTTGAATTGTCATGATGATCAAACTTAGTGGGTTCTTGCGGCAAGAATTTTGCGGACGTAGCACTCCCAGGTAAGTATCCGAGCACCAAATTGCTAGTGCGCCGATGTGCTGGCGCAGCGGCGGTATCCGTACATAATATATTTTAGCGGGGCGACAAAAAGACCAACCCTCTCCAACCCTTTGGCGCTCTCTCTGAGTCAGACTCAATGACACAAACTTGCCACAGGACCCAAGCCTAGTAAGTACTATGTGATGATATAGGTAGAACTTGAACACGCACCCTGGACCGGGGACGGACTGCAAGGGAAACACAATGCCAAAACTCTATAGTGGCAGGCTGCGGCTCGATATCTATCCAGGACTGTCAGACTACGACACAGCGCAGAACTACCAAACAGCGCATCCTGGGACTACAGACTAGTACGACACCCAGGCACTGCCAGGCTCCGTAAGTGAAAATAAAATAATTATAATTATCAGCCGTACCTTACCATTCTTGGGTACTACCACCAACGATATAAGCTGACATAAGCTTCCTCTGAACAGCTCAGACTACGCAGCTCCACTGTTCTATTGATTCAGAGCTGTACTCTTTATACTTCCTTTTCTGTTCATAGTGTTATTGGCAGAACAACTTCTGGTGGCACAATCGTTCTAGGTCACGAGCATCGATGGTCGATGGAATCGCGCGCTCTACTCCAGTGACGTCAATCTGTGTGCCTTTATCCTCGGTCTCACAATTATGCTCGCCGAGGGTCGATGATCATTGATCATTACATTTAGGGATATCCCGAAATTGCAGTAGAGATGAGAACATCCGAGTCTATGCCGGCTCAGGACAATGGTTAAGCTTGATAACTTCCCATCCACACGGCCTACGTTTGATGTCCTCCTATTGATTTTCTCAGCGGATTTGAAGAATGCCGGGACCATATGGGTGGCAGTGTCCGCTAGTGACTAGTGACTATCCCTTTCTGCTGTGTTAGAATTTTGCTAGCAGAACTTGACAACGGCTAATCAATGATCTCAGGCTTGTGGAGACTATTATACATGCGGTGTCCCACTCAATGCCATGATGTTCAATCGTACACATTTGATAGGCTCGAATGCGAGAAGACAGTGCAATAGCACAGTAGGCATCAAGAATCAAGCACTTGGGCCGGAGATATCGAGATTTGGACAACATAAGATACCATAGCGATGCAGTGGTGTGGTTGTCTTCCGAACGCCCATCACCAAGGGCATGTCAGAGTAAGTACTAAGATCTGTCAGCACTGCTCACACTATCTGCTGCAGGTGCGGCACATTTCCCTTCCTAAAATAACCCCGAATCTCCACCTCATAATTTCCACTGAAAGATCTGTCAAAAACCCACGTCCAGATGTCCAATCCCAAGGTGGTGGAATACCGCAAGATAAACCAACGTACGTCGCTATTAACAACCCAGTTATACAAAACCAATGGAAAAAAAACAAAAATGACTATTGTGATTATGTATGGTAGTAACTCGAGGTAGGGAAACAGGTTATGCAGCGTAATAGGTCCAAAAAGTCAATCATGTGGTTCATTAACATGCAGTGGCGAGGTCATTGATCTCATCCTGCGACAAACCATCTAATCTGTGCAACAGGTAATCGACCTGGCAAAATGCGTTAAGTTGAGGATCCACTTGCATGACAAGACGAGTAAACGCATACCTCGACCTCTTTTGTCAGAGGGATGATATAGCTCTCGTACAACTCCACCACACCATCAACATCGATTTTTGCACTACCATTCAAATGAGAGTTGACGATAGCTTCACCATCGGCGCTGAACTCTTGTGCGTATGTGGCAGCTTTCTTGCGTAAACGTTGAAGCAGCTTGCGCTCAACTTCTGGTTTCGTAACCAGCGCTTCGAGTGCGGCTGGATTAGGCGTCAGGATGTGAGGGATGAAGGCAGCGGGATTTTCAAGGAATTTCGATTCAGAAACGAATTTTCCTATAATCAGAAATATTAGAAGGACATCAGGCTCGATGGAAGTGACTAACCGTAGTGCACGCGTTTACTAATTGCCTGCAGGACTTCAACGTCTATGGTAGCCGCGCTACCGTAATTACCGTCGTCCTCGTATTCTTCATCCCCAATAATACCATTTGAGCGCTTGATCGCAGCTAGCGCCAGGGTCGCCCGTCTCGTTATCCGCGGAACAATGGAACGAGTGTAGAAAGACAGGATTGATGGATTTGCATTGATAGTGTTTGGTTGTAGTATTTTTGGGAAAGCCAGGGGTAAAAGGACTGGAACAGGAAGATTGGACGTGAAAGGGTATTCATCTGGGCTATCATGGCGTTAAGCGGTGAAAGAGATATGATTGTAAGAAACATACCTTGTATATCTACGAGCTCTAGCTATGTGGTGATGTGATTTAGCATATTGCCTATGTTTAGCATTGGCCAGGGCACGAACCATGGAAAGTTTCGATCTCTTTCAAAAACCATTCGAGCCAACTTCCATCAAATTCCATATCCCTCAGTTCCTGAAAGGAGCCACGGATGTAGATTCGGGGGTTGTGAGCAAACTGGGCTCGCTCTATCAAGTCAAATATGATAGTGTCTTCAAGGCGGACCAGAATTTGACGGATTCGCTCGAGAGATAGAGGGTCTTTCTCTAGCATGAAATTTTGGGACAACATGGTGAGAAATGGGAGTTCGGGTGAGAGGAGGTTGTAGGTGCGATGGATGCGGGAGGCTGCCGAGACGTGGTACGGTTTTAAGTATGACTAGGATGCAACGGGTTGCTTCCGAATAAGAACACAGATTCCGTTGTCAAAGCGCCAAACTAATCACACTGGTGAGGGCAAAGACACTAGTACTTAGCGTTCCCTCTAGTCTACTTATATAAAAAACTGATCAAGTGAACGTTTTAGACTGGGATAAATTTCGGCCGTCGATTTATCATCAAGTACGGCATATCTGACCCTATTCAGAATATTTCCGAGTCATTTAATTGGTCTTTCAAAACCTGAACTACTACGTGGAATTTCGGATGTGATCACGCCATGTCCATATATCACTTTACTAAGTACATCTGACATCAAAGGAAGGGCTGCCCTAGTGGGAGTAACGTTAGATCCTGTTACATTCTCTGAGAACCCCACCGAGTTGAGCTCCAAGGCGTCACTAACCGAGGCCGAGTGACGAGATGGAGTATTACCGCAGCTACCAGACAGGCTGCGGATCTAAACAAGCTTGCTAGCAAGGTGATACATGTACATAGCTATACGTTGGTCCAGAACGCGAGGCTAGGTTATTTATACCTAAGCTATGCAGTACAAGGCAGTTCAAGTTGGTGTTGTCGGAATTTAAAAACGATATCCATTAAAGGAAATTTCATATACTGGCGGCTAGGCATGTGAGCGCTTGAGCGCTCTACTGGTACATAATACGCCCCGCATTACCCCGTCGTTGTAAACTCTGGCAGCCGAACTACTACCCCCAATCCCCAATGAAACCTAGGATGTTCGGAATTGAGTGGTCACATGTTCACATTCGATTGGCGGTTCCCATGACCATGTACGCTATTATGTAGTACTTGCAAACTAAACGTTCCGCCACGGCCCACGTAGGCAGCACGTGCACGTGCCCGCACCTTGGGGATCCGATCAGTTTGCCAAGAGCGACTGAGAGGAGCTGCGGGGCGATTCAACGGATCAGTGGCTATTGGAGTTGCATGATTTGGCGATCGAGTCTGACGGAGTTGGTGTCACCGGGAAGCGATTTGCAACGGCGCTAGTTGAGCTAGGCTTCAATGAACTGTGCATCGGCCACGCGGCATTTTCGCCCTTTGGTATTTTGTACAGCGCAGCTACACTGCCGGACTCCCACTCCTCCGAGTCGTCACTTCCGAGTCCTTCTTGATGTGAGTTGTCAACTTTGTCATAGCATGTGCCAACTCTGGACCGCGTCCCACTGGGGGGCACCTGTCACAAACGAGGGAATACACAGCCGGAAGGTTCATGATTGTGGCGGGAATGAATAATCGAAGGGGAGATCGAGTCACCTAACACCTGAGACTCTGTATGACGTAGCGATAATAGCTGAATGATTGACATCACCAGAAATACATTAAACGTCGAGATCACCAATATTTACGGACGCAAATGGTAGTGAAGTGCAATGTAGGGATGTCGAACACAATACTCATGATTCCTTGCCGAGCAAGATAAATGCCCGTGGTAGAAACGCAAGCTGCGCTTTGATATTCCTATACCGACACTCTACTCCCATCGAGGAGGCCCGGTCTGTAACAGCTGGAGTGGGAAGCAATATTTTCTGGTGTGCTTATTCTAGTGCACCTATCATGTCGCAACGCACCGCCCGGATCTTAAAATCGCCATCTTGGTTGATAGAACTACGGATAAGACCAGATTATCATATGATGATCCGCACGGATTTTCAAGGTCTAAGAACCGCTCAGATGTCGAGACGAACTGACCTTCGTCTTAGCACGGAGTCATACATGGACCCAAACACCATTACTGCTCTTGTCATGATCTCAGCAACATATACGATGGCCCGGTGGACCTACCTTTGGCGCTATAGCCTATGAAGCAATTGGTGTCTCCAGCCCTGGCTAGAACGTGTACAGCCAAGTAATTGGATAGATATATCAAGGAACATATACTTTTGAGAGTGTATATGCTGAGAATGAACCAGTTGGTTGCATGTCAAGAGTAACTCCCCGCAAGTTACGTAAACGCGTCTGAATCACATAATGACGTTAGCCTTAGATCACTCCCTTTCTCCAACTCATCTTTCTGGCAGAAATACGAAAATGGGATTCATGCTGCCTTCCCCAACCAACCCAAGAGAGCACGCTCGTGCTCTCATGTCTCAAAGAGAGAACATCGAGGCCGAACTCGACGCGCAATTTTCTATTCTTAAAGCCAATAACATTGATATGACCACACCCCTGGTTGATCGGGAAGGGTTTCCCCGGGCAGATGTCGACTTATATGCTATACGGCATGCCCGCAGACGCATAAACGAGCTGCGAAACGACTACAAAGCTGTCATGAATGAGATTGAGACAGCTCTCCAGGCGGTATATGATCCATCGACAGTTGGATCATCACCCGCCGCATCTGAGGAGGTCGCGCAGCACACGAGTTTAACGGATAGCGCGGAATCGCTGCTTGCTTTCGCAAGAGTGGATGGCGTGGCCCCGAGTAGCCCCGCAGCAGAAGCGGTACGTTGGTATGAAGCTCGCTTCGAGGACGATAGCGACAGAGTTTTGCTTACAGGGACTTCGACGAGAAGATCTGATATTGAAGTTTGGATCGCTCGCACGATCATCATTTACAGCAAATTCTTTGCAACCGCTTGCAGATCTAGTATCTGTTAATGAAAATGTTGGTTCAGGTTACTTTTCCCGCACTGCCCATCTGTTGACATTCTTTAGCGCGAGCTTCAGGTTATCATATCAAGGTCTGGGGAAACCATGGAACTGAAACTCATCCCGCGTAAGGGCTGGGGTGGGCGTGGCATGCTAGGGTACGATATCTTTGGTCGTTTTCCCGACACGAAATAATGCTCATCAACAGGTGCCATATCGTCCCTCACGAATCCTAGCCATTATCGACGCTATTTTGAGACGGCGCGGATTTTCTATCACAGCTTGTATATATACTTATACGCACACTGTCAAAGATCATTCGCTATCGCTGGAGCCTTTGGCAATGCAGACAATACGTTGCGGAATACAGTTCCGGGATCGACTCGGTGCGGGTTTCCCGTGCTGACCGTCCTGGGCCCACTCGAGCAATTTCAAATTTATTCCTTTCAAATTTTTCATATTGGACGATTTCTGATGCAAGCCAGTCAATCGATTGCGCAAATAGGGCAACACTAATACAGGAAGTACGGATAGGAAGAGATGTTCAGCCAGAGCGAAGCTCTCTTCCCATACCTACTTTCTTTATTGATGTATCCCGATTCCCATGCATTCGCGCTCGGTCATGGTTTTTCACAGCTGGCAAAACCCCGAAAATGGCGCAACTTTTATACATGCTCAAAAGTCGGACCGAACGGAACGAGACTGAGCATTGTGGAGCGCTCTCATTCAGTGACTGAGTATCGCCCCAATGAACTTTTGAGTTTGTAGTTTCATTTTTTTTCAAAACATCTACGGTGCGATACTGCACGATACAAGAGGGCGATATGTAAGTCCGCATGGACGAATTTAGTATGAGTTTCAGAGAAAACGCCATACCTGAGTCCGTGTTAATGGACATAATATACCCTTCCTTCGGGAAAGGCCAGATCACTGGTCCAGATGCATGTGCTTCGAATTCTCTCGTATACGCCATATCAATTTCTATGTGCATGGCCTATCTAGGAAATCAACGATGTCAATCCAAGCAACGTTGAAGACCATGCGGGCGGGAGCAGATCAGGCGAAACCAGTCATCGATGGCTCCGTTAGGCAGGCAACCATCTATACACCTAATCGTCATTTGCATCAGTACTGCAAGTCAGTCTGGCACCGATGCGAGGACGCGGAAATTAAGGATGATTCAGTATTTGTGCAGCATAAGGAATTACAACACTTTGATATCCAAATAAACAAGAGAAAAAAAAATCGAAGCAAGAAGTACAACTCATTCGACACCAAATCCTTCCGTTTCCCTGTGAAGAACCCAAAGAAATCAGTGTGCGTCTCCAAGATCGAACAGAAAACGAACGCACTCGATGGCATACGTCAATTTTTTCTCGAGGCTCTCGTAATCTTCGTAAGGAGGCAACTCGATCCTGTTGAAACATGTATGACTCCTCGGGAGCTGCGATGGATCACCAGACTTGTCGATGGTGAATCTCCGGGGCCCATCGGAACCCTGTAAATCCTTGAAGCCATTGACAGGTACCCTGGAAGTACCCGTCGCAAACTGGAGTAAGCGCGACTTGCGTTCGGGGGGCCAACTACGGATACATTGCCAGAACCACTCGATGACCTTGTCCGTCTTTTCGTATCCGCGGTAATCAGTGTATTGGATCCAGTCATCGCTTGTAATGCATTGTTAACGTGATAAAGATAAGCATGATGAGATACCCACGTGTTAATCTCCGACATCCCTCCTATGAGAAGCTCCAGTTCTCGCTCGTCAAAGAGTTCAATCAAGTCTTGAGGTATGATCTCATGGAACCCGAGCATGAAGGCTTGCGATTGTTCCCGGACTCTTGTCTTAGTACGGTATTCCACAACCGCTTCGACGTACTCCTTCTTGTTATCTTCGGTGACAGGTATATTAGCTCCGCCAGGCTTCAGCTCGACTTCCACAATCTCGCCAAAGCGGTCTTCCGTAGACGTGAACGTTTCGTCCAAGACATCGGTGATGTCATTTTCTCTGAGTCGAATGGTGAGCGACTCGACTTAGCAGCGATAAGAACGGAAACATACAACATCCACACTAAACTACGGTGAAGGTCGGCATCGACACCTTCGAGATCAGCCAATGTTGACTTTTTTCCGAGGATGATCTTGTAGAAACTCGGCACAAAATAGGCATCGAGGAACCGCCTGTGGAATATAGCAAGCCCAAGACATCGCCCGATAAATTTGAAGTACGTGAGGTGCTCAGGATTGATGCCCGACATCCAGTTCATCTGAAGTGTGTAATTGTCGTGTGCAGAATATTGGAACAAGCCGTAGGATGGGTTGAAGATCTCATGAGACACCAGGAAGAACCACTCCCTATCGCAGCGTTAGAACAAGGTCACCTCAACCAGTGAAGTTCATACCTTGAGACACCTCCATAATCCAAGCCATCTTCTCCTTCGAACTTGATCACGAGCCTCTTCTTCAACTCATTTCCGCTCATTCTCATGACAGTGGCGAAGCTGTCATCCAAGACTCGGCTTCTCCGCAGCCTTAATTCGCATTTCCCCTCCTTCAGGTTCATTGCAGGTTGACTGCGGAAGTAGATCACCTTCCTTCTGTAATCACGCTTGTACTGAGGGGCATTAGAATCCAGATTCGAGGGTAATCTTGGATCGTCCCAGGTCGTGGTGCGGGTATTGTGATCAACAAAGTACACTCTGCCAGTGGAGGTGAGGCGCATCTCCCAACCTGATGGAAGGGGACCCATATTCGCACTCGCGCTCGTCGACGCAGACATAGCAGAGGGAGCGACCTGTACCGCACGTGGGTCTATCCATGTCGTCAGGCGTGTATGGTGGTCAACGAAGTAGGGACGTCCTTCTGGTGTCCGACGCTCTTCCCACCCTGCTGGTAGGGGGACATCCACATAGCCACCGCTGCTGCGGGTGGGGTTCTGAACGTGCGGCTGTGGTACTGAGATTGATGGAGCACGGACAGAGGATGTAGAAGGTGTGGCTGCAGGCTGTACCCATGTGGTCATCCTTCTATTGTGATCAACGTAATAGACTCGACCGCTTCGTTCGTCAAGACGGCGCTCCCATCCTCGAGGGAGGAGTGCTTCGTCTCCGTCGTCCACAGGACTGGGGGTAGATTGAGAAGGCTCGCGTGCAATACCTACAGGAGGTCTGGTTCGTGTTGTTGCACTATCTGACGAGGTTCGGGACTCTGAATTGGAAGTTGAGCTTTGGCGGTTGAGAAGGGAACCGAGAGATGGGACGCGGGGAAGAGTGGGTAGCCTTGTTGAGGACTCAGGGCGAAGCATGGGTGTGCTCTGACGGGGACGCAGAGACCGGTTTGATGATACGCTAGGTGATAGATTGCTTTGCCCGGCATCCGACGGAGTATTTGTGGATGGCGGAAGCGAGAACGAAAATAACATCTTTCCGTAGACAGATGTTCCAGCGGACGATTGGCGAAGGTCGTGAGTTATAAGCCCTGAAGAAATATGTCGTGTCAGCTTGGAGTATCGCAAGTAGAGATTGTGAGTACTGTAACTGTTGGCCGTGTGCTCTATCGCCTCTTGGCCAGTAAGCTCAACAAGCCCTAGGAAACCTTGATCTCGCTTTCTGAATCTCTTTTGGTCGAATATCTGAATTGTGATAGTAGAAGATGGTCGAACGGTGCTACGAAACATATTTAATACTGGCACAATAGCAGCGAGACAACTCAAAGAAACTCACATATCAAAGTGCTGGTTCCAAGTTGGGCTCAGACTCTTTTTCACAGGGCTGGTAGTATATGTCTGATCGGTGTCAACGGAGACAACAGCGAATGGATCTGGGAGACTGAAAACCTCTCGCTTCACAAGGGAATTGGCGGCAAGGACTGGGCGTGCGCAGATGAGCAGTTATGGCGGTGCCGATAATCATGCATTACTCACCAGTGATTCGGACGGTCTGTGTTTGCTGCTCGTTCGACATCTAGAGCAGCCACCGGGAGTGCTCGTCAGTAGTTGTGACTGGAAGTGCAGGAAATGCCAGGATGATGAGCGAACAGAGCAAGAGGGTCTCTCTCAAGGCGAGGTTGAGTGGAATATTCTTGAGCGCTATGCTGTGAAGATGGCAATGACCATCAGACGACGACTTGAAATTAGATTACACGGATATAGTAGTCCGGTCAATACTGACCAATGTTTGAAGAATTAAAGATAAGACAGAAATTCTATGGACAAGTATGGGGAGCGACCGTCGGACCAATGTTGAAGCAACGCAAAACCAGCTGCGGCAAAGTTACGCAGAAAACACGCAGGACCTTGCAAGCCTGCAGAGGGCGCAACATGCTGTAACTTCCTCTGTTTTCATTACGTGACCTAGTCGGAGCCTCTCGGAGGGTATCCATGCCATTACACAAAGAACTACTTTATGTAAATCATACATTTACGACTATGTAGGCATGATATTACTGTAAGGCATCACTAGCACCAGGGATTACCTTGCCAACATTCTACCGATAATCCGACTTTCTTTCGACCGAATTATCATGTTAAAGCGAGCACAGGCGAGCACCTCGAGAACCCCCCGCGACACAGTACCTCATGGATCAAAGCATAGCTTAACGCTTCCATCAGAAGATCAGTACTAGTGTTCGAACCCAAATCCAAGCCGCTTTGCGAATGCGAAGATAGCGCGGGAAGATAGCACGTATAGGGGAAAGGTAGGTGCACCGACGTGGAAGATGCCTTGTAATGGTGGACTGGGCATCAATCAGCCATTCCTTCCCCAATTATATTCACGTAACATGTACAAAGAGGTTACTTACTAGGGTTTAGCTCTGCCGACCTTGCTCCGTGGCATCTGGTTTTATTTTCTGCACCATGGTAGTGATACTAAAGTTCACAGACGAGTCTCAAATTGACATCTTTATTCGCACCTTGGAAGAACTGTTATGGTGCACCTTTTTTGCCCGTAGTTCATCGAACGAGTCGTCGGGATTGGCTAGTAGGGCCCGAGTCTAAGCATAGTAATCTTCTACGGTGTTGCTTAGAAACTATCATAGTCCTTAATTCTCCAGTGCCGTACGGTGAACTCGATCCCTCATTTATGTAAGATGTCGTCGACTTCGGTACATAGAGTGACGTCATCATAGGACGGCGTTCGGCGCGACAATGGTACTTCAATATTCAATCGTTGTCAGGATATTTTCAAAGACAATGACAACTGGTCCGGGTTCTGCGATGCAGTACGCATGGATATTGAAGTTTTTCCATTCTGCGACTTCTGCCTCTTAGAGATCACAGAACGTCAGAACCACTTCATCTCCTGAACATTGTCGCGTGACGACTCATTGAAAGTTATAGAAGTCGAATCATGGGGAAGTATTGACCATAGGTTTGAGGTATCGGACTCACACACGATGGACCGACTATATCATTACAACAGGTCTGTACGTGCAGCAGCGGATGAAATGATCGTCATAATGTTTCATAAGACCAACAAGTATGGCATCGCTGGTACAACTAAGAGGATCATTCGCAACGTGATCACGCTGGTGGTTGCCCCGTGAATTAACAGATAGTCAAGCAGTCTGACACATACAGTGCCAGTGATAATATCTTCATCCTTGATGATGACCGGTGAGATGTAGACTTTATGTCGATTATCTCGATCCCTTTTGATTGATTTCATTAGCTTGATAGGGGGAACACGCCAACAGGCTCAAACAACAACACCTACTCCTCGTCCACCGCGGCACCGGAAGGCAGACAGCAAGAATGCAGTTGCCAAATATCTCTTCGCAAGGTTGTCACTGACATATACTGCTCGTCATCCCGTGGAATGGTGGGTAGAAAGTTGTAGCTTCCCGAACTACCTTACAGATACAATGCCTGTCTCAAGACTGATTGCACTTCCAAGCAAGGTATGAAAGTCACTGCGGTTAATGGTGATCGTTAACCAGCAATGATTACCAGGCAGGCCTAGTAGAACAAGAGTGAGGCAAGGGATGAAATTTAAGGGAGCGGGCGGGTACGACAGAAAACAGGCAGGAAAAACCATCGATCACAGGCGGGAACCATGGCGGGCACGAATTATGGTGAACGGCACGACTACGACCGTTGACGGTATTCCTGTTGGCGTGCAGCGGCGGGCGGGTTGGCGGCGAGTACTAGTACACTGCTAGTTTAAACTATGAATGCCATGATAGAGACGGGAGCGGGAGCACCAGGGAGCTCACATGAGTGGGCGGGAGGTGTCGGGGCACAAGACAGTGGAGACACGGGTGTGCACTGTGCAGATCAGGTACAAGGTGTTGTAGGAGGGCTCATGCAAGACGGTACGAGAGCACGCGAGAGAAGGCGTTCAATGGTTCCGTTAGTTAAAAGAACACTTAATGCAAGTGAGCGGGCAGCATGTGCTGCAGGAGAGCGTGTAACATACTAACAACAGGCACGAGAAGTTAGCGGGAGGTGTTGGAAAGCAGGAGGACACAGCGGAGCTACTGTCACTGGAATATAAATGCAAACAGCAGAAGAAAATGGTAGGCGGTGGGTACAGAAGCAGGTGGCGGACGGGAGAGCGGGAGGAGTAGTGATGAGCACATCAATATTGCAACTCCGCTCGAACGCAGCCGCCGAAGCCCTAGCCCTACAGTAACATAGACTTTGGCCAGTCTCAGATGTCGCTAGAGTGGCCATCCCCTTTCGTATATCGGGCGCTGGGACGGCCAAATCTATAACTTTCCGGCGATGAGCCTGCAGCTAAGGACACCACCACCAGAGTCCGAGGCACGAGATATCTCACAGTCATACTAGTTAGCTAAGGTACCTCGTCGTGCGGAAGTGTCATATGGTAAAGAATTCAAGAAGTCGTGGTGTCGATGTGGATCGTCAAGACATCGAGATAGTGTACAAGAATGATAAGGTATCCAACACGATTTCACGAACTACCTACAACGCAGCAAGCGGCATAAAAAATGTACGTGTATCATTCAACGGCATGGCTGGTTGTGTGCACCGTGAATGCATCGGTGGATATAGCACCTCTGTATAAAAAGAGAAATCAAGAAATGCCCTTTAAAAAGCAAAGCAACTTGTACCTCTCACGTGAGGGGTATCAGAGACCCAGTACCGGAACCAGCATAAACGCAGTCCATCTTCACATCCGGCAGCGGGTGATCGCTCGTCCCTTTGTAAAATGTCAACGCAGCATCGTCTTGAG
>NW_024540489.1:0-61173 GCF_016647625.1 Suillus subalutaceus | reverse complement strand
ATCTTGACAAAATGTGTACTTCAGGTTGCTGATTACCCATCATTCTCTGATGAGCCATAATAATTGTCTCATCTCCTTCACGACGAATATGAATTCCTCCTGGTAGTGTTATTCTTCCGAATAATGTCTTGCTAGTAATCCTTTTTCCACCAGAGCATTGATTTCAGGACAAGCTAATAGATTGTGACTACCTCCGCACCCGAAACAGGGATACTTAGTTGCTCCTAATCTAATATTGGTAGGAGGGCTTGGCATGATTTGCAGTTGTTGTCCTTCCTGTGGTCTTGGTGGAACTTGAGGTGGTGGCCTATTGAAACTTCCTTGCTTCACAGGCTTAGGGAACACATTCACTATTGATGATGAATCTATTTGTGCCCTAAAGTATAGTAATGCATAACTTGGGTCACCCAAAGACAGACTATTTAGGCATATAATCAGGTCTTCTATCTGCTCCTTTTCCTTAGCTTTGGCTTTAAGCTTTCTGTTACTCTTACTTTTTACTTCTTTCTCCTCACTTCTTGAATTATCTGAATCAGAGTCGAATCCTTTGATTTTGACTTCTTTGACTTAGATTTCATTTTTCAGCTCTTGTGGCTGCTTACCTCATCATCTGTGCTGTCATCAAACCTAACTTTGTGCTTGCTAGATTTATTTACTTAGACTTGGTATGCTTCTTGTTCGATTTATGCCTAGACTTATAATCATCCTCAGACTCAGAATCACTATCACTTCCTGAATCGCTATCTGATTCTGAACTAGAGCTGGTCTCCTCTTCTGATGATGTATCTGAGTCGGAATAAGCTAAATTGGTTTCAAAGCGGTCCCGTTGTAGACATTTCTCTACTGTTGCAATGATCTCAGCTGGAGTATATGGTGTCGAATGATCTCGCAATGGGTCCTTTGCAATTAGCCTACTCTCAATTCTCCTCCTCAAATTCTTATGAATTCCTTCCAAAGGTATGTGGCATGGTCACTAACACTAAGCTTTTGTGTGTCATGAGCCATCCTCCAATGGTCGTAAACTCCCTCATATAACGCTCCCATTCCAAAAGAGTCTTGATGGGCTTCTGCTTTTGCTTAATGGCAAAGTGCATTAAATCCTGCTGTGTGTATCGCTTAGAATCACGATCTGCATCAAAGTATTTCAACAGATCAGTTTTAAGCGATACCCAGTCATGTGTGGTATATCCTTCTAATACTTCAATAAGATCAGTTACACGTGTTGAACAATATTGGGTAATGTTCTCGCAAATATCTTTAGGATTTGTTATTTGGTATGTGTGACAAAGCTTCTCATATCTCTTGATGAAATGATTGACTTGTGTGTATTCACCCCTAAATTTGGGTGGTGCATGCTTAGTTCCTGGATTTGGTAATATATATGGTCCTTGTGGCTGAGTTATTCCCATGATACCTGTGGGGAAAACAGGTGGCACAGATGTTGTCATTGTGGCTGATGTGGCTGTGCTCAATGATGATGCTGCTGGTACTTGAGTAGTAGATGTTGGTAATCCACTCGTTGATGAAGAACTAACGGGGTTTGTGCCTCCAATGCTACCCATAATGATGTTGATGATGATGATGATGATCAAACTAATTTAGATAAAACAATCAGGAGCGTTATCAAGAAACAACAAGATTTCCCCCCCTCGTGGTGGGCTCCAATTTTGTCTTACTAGGATGTGAAAGGCAAGAAAACTCTCCAAATTTTCACAATCCTCCATGGTCAACAGTTCAGACAATTACCAACGGTTGATAACATGGTTGTTCGTGGGGGACCAGGTGTGTTGAACTTTTTCAAGCGAACACTAGTGATGTAAAAGGGGCAAAGAAACAATAGAAACGAATAACAATAGAAACCAATAGTAGCACAAGATAGTGCTATAACCTTTAGAATAATGTGTTGCAGCTGTATGCAATGAACTAGAACTATACTATATCCCTCTTGGATATTCTTTACTTATACTTCAGCAATGGAGAACAAATTCACTAGCGGGATCGTCCCAATACTGTAGCCTTGAAACCAACTCTCTGCTGCTCAGGATCTCACAATGAGTAATGACACAGTCCAGAATAGAGTATACCTTCTTGATGTAGTATTAAGTGGCCAAGCTCTTAATATTCATTGACAGATTGTAGGTCTTATTTGTGTCTACCCTAATTGATGAATAATACATGAAATTCTCCCCACAGAACTTTTCCTGTGTCTAAAAGAGAACTAGAATGATTGAAGACGATAGAATCAAAGATGGCTCAAGAATGTGGCCAAATACTTCTGAAGAATGTGCTTTAAGAATGTGCTAATTGAAGATTATGTAATCAAATGTGGCTCAAGAATGTGGCCAATACTTCTGAAGAATGTGAAGAATAATGTCAAAACAATGGAGCTAAATAAGCCAATATTTCTCCTGATATTCACTTGAATGTTCACTCAAATACTGGGGACAAAGAATCTAAGGGGTGAAAGAATGTTCCCCTATGTTCCCCTAACTATGCTTCACAAGAGGGGAAAATAAACCCCTTATATACTACTAGACTAGTGGCTGTGCTACTGATTACTGATGTACTATAGAATATTCCAGAATGTGTCAGAATTATTGAGAAAGAACTATAGAATGTTATAGAATGTTTATAGAATGTCATGGAATGTTATGGAATGTCATAGAATGATTGGTAAGATACTCATAGAATGTTCTAGAATACTCAGCAAAGGCTGTGTTCAGGTCCTTCTAGCACTGCCTTATTGCTGTGCATTGATTACCAATCCATTCCAAGCTGTTCATTGTATATCTTGGTTTGGTTGGCATCACTGCCTTGAGTACATAGATGTAAATAAAGTGTGCATAGAATGTGTATGTACATATGTTTGTCATAGGGGTAAATAAAATAAAGAATTATAGAAAGGATAAAGAGTATGTTAAGTATTTAATTTGAACTGCTAAGTTGTATCTTGGTGATACATGCTCAGAAATGTCCAAATTAAATTGAAGTAAGGTATAGAAAATTCAGGGGAAGTGCATAGACTATAGTAGGAATTGCATATATCATAAATTTGCCATCAATTCCAACTTGACCCTAAATGGTCTCCATCTCCTGGTTGACTACAGTAAGACTCTTCATCTTTTCCTGCCAAGAACAGTTGAATATGTGGTGATGATTATATGTAAAAAAACCTCTGACAGATCAAGAATTTTTAGCATGAAGTTGTCCATCTGCCTCATTGGTACATCATATTCCTTGCCTCATGGTCTATAACAAAGCATTGCAGTACTTGCACAAGATCTTCTGGTGCTGGTTGAGAAGCCCATTCTGTATGTGGCGCATGTCAAGTATCTGATTCTGAAACAAACTACAGTCCAGCCTGTGATAACATGACATCACATATATAGATTCAGATACACCTGGGATCTGTCACTACTGGACATGTTCATCTGTCTGTTATTGATGCAGTTCGAGTTATCAACCCTAATCTGGATATGCAATGCACCAAAGTAAATTTTAGCATCCAGGTATCCAGTGACTTCCTTGGTGTCTTGTCCATGGCTCCAAAAGAAAAGTTAAACAACACTCCAGAGCTTACTGTATGGAACTGGAAAATGGGCAAACTCATACTGGTGATTCAAATTGTAGATGAGTTCTTGTTACCCATTATTCTGATACCATCTGCCCCAGACACGCTCCAGTCATGGAATTTGCACCTTTACTTTCCTCACTTCTCACCTTCTATTGTGGTAACAGTGATGAATGAGGATGAAGTTACAGAGCCTTGACTTTTTGTTCTGGACATACCAAAACCTTCCACCAGCAAGGTTACCCTCACAGCAGATTATGTTTGTGTTTTTGGATTCCTGCCTTTCGACCTTAGGGCCAGCCCTGTGGCAATTGTAATTTGCTTTGACACTTCACCCAAGTGGAAGCCTAACCCAAAGGCACACATTCCCTTCTCCATAGCACTTGGACAAAGACTTCTCCTCATTACCACCTGGGTTAAGGAGAAGAAGATGAAGAAGAAGAAGCAGGTCTGGTATGACCTGTTCACAACCAGGGAATATATTATTATCTTATGTTATGACCCTTCCCCCACGGACTTCTCCACATATTTATCAGCTGGGACACATGGGGTCCCACAGGTACACACTTTTGAAGTCTCCACCACACTCTCATATCTGGACTGGATACATGTTCAGAAGCAGATTTGTTTCCCTCGTCACGTCACTTAAAGCCACTGCAGGTCAACCCTTGCAGAACAATACAAATGTGGGATTTCAATCAACTTGGGATGAAGGGAGCCAAGGCATTGGGCCTTGAAAAGGAACATGAGGAACATGTGCATTGGGTAAATGACACTACAGTCATGAAGGATAAGGTGTTTGTTAAGACAATCCACACAAGCCTTCCTTACTCCATCACCACACAGACACTCCCTCCTCCTTGTTCCCCTGAAGAACATACATTTACTCATGCCATACACCATTTTTTGTCATTATGAGTAAAGCAAACTTTACCTGGTGTTCTTCATTGACCACAGTTTTTTCACTGCAGTTCAACCCTGATGTGAGCCACCTAAACCTCACCCTGTGTTCTTCATTGACCACATTTTTTCACTGCAGTCTAACCATTGTTCTCTTCATGTCCTGATTTTCTGGATGCCCAGAAAAGCCCCAAAAAGCCCCATGGATTTCAAGTAATACTTGTCCTTAATTAAATTGACTAGAGAAGAGAATGTGGTGTTTTTCCAGAAGAGCCATGAAGAAGGATATCTAATTCAATTAGCCTGTCACAAAGCTAAAGATGTACAGTACAGTGGCATATGCATGCACACAAATTTGATATTCAAGATTCAAGATGCAATGGTTGACAATAATGCAAAGACATTAAATACAAACTTTCAATGTTGCTCTGCTGTATATCTTCCATGAACCTAGTCTGGACCTTGACATATGTCAAAAGTGCGCAAAGATAGGGTGGTGTGATTTCAAAGGACATTGACATGGTCAAAAGTGCGCAAAGATAGGGTGGTATGAATGAAAACCAAAGGTGTGGGCATAGTGGCAGTCTTAGAGTGCCACTGCATGTGGGGTCCATTTTTCATTGAGAAATGCATAGTGGCACTCTAAGACTGCTACTGTGTGTGGGTCACTTGTCCATCTGCCTCATTGGTACATCATATCTGGGGCATATGTCACTAATTCCCAACCATGAACATTGTCAAAAGTCATTTCATTAACATCATGCCTGGTCAATTTTAGTAAGATGTGCATGGTGGAAGTCCTAGAGTGCTGCTGTGCATAAGGTCATTTTAAGTGTGGTTGTGACTTTGAAGATCATGATGTGGTGTGTGTGAATGAAAATGAAACAGCATGAACATATGCTGACAATGAGATCTTTGGGTCATATGAATGAAATGACTCTGAAAAGAGTGACATATGTCAAAGGTGCGCAAAGATAGGGTGGTGTGAATAAAAACCAAAAGTGTGTGCATAGTGGCAGTCTTAGATGCCACTGTGTGTGGGGTTTTTTTTTTGATAGAGAAATGTTGTGGGTGGTGTGAATTGAAAATCAAAGATGTGGGGCCATAGTGGCAGTCCTAGAGTGCCACTGCATGTGGAGTCAATTTTACCAAACTAAAGCACTGTAGCACTCTGTAGGAGCTGTAGGAGGATATTGTAGTTTTCTGATGTATGTCAAAGGTGTGTTGCATAGTGGCAGTCTCAGAGTGCCACACTGCGTGTGGGGTCAGCACTGTAGCACTCTGTAGGAGCTGTAGGAGGCTATTGTAGTTTACTGATGCATGTCAAAGGTGCGCAAAGAGAGGATGATGCGAATGAAAACCAAAGGTGTGGGCATAGCGGCAGTCTCAGAGTGCCACTGCGTGTGGGGTCCATTTTTCATTGAGAAATGTTAAGTGCGCAACCTCATATACAATATCCAGAATGGTGACATATTTTGTTTTGAAGGTGTGCATGGTGGCAGTCCTAGAGTGCCACTTTTGATTAGAGAAATGTTGTTTGTATATACAATATCAAGAATAGCGACATATTTGTGGCAGTCCTAGAGTGCCACCGCATGTGGGGTCAATTTTTGATAGAGAAATGCAGTGGATTGTGTGTATGATGAGAATGATGACACATGGCAGCCTTCCTGGATGGCCGCTGTGCGCAGGGTCATTTTTAGAGGGGGTTTTGGTGGCAGTCCTAGAGTGCCACTGTGGTGTGGGGGTCTAGTAGAGAATGGTGCATGGAGGGGTTATCATGTATGGCAGTCTCAGAGTGCCACTGTGTGCAAAGTGTGATTTTTCATAGGAGGAACTGCTGTGGTTGTGAGCAGATGTAGCAGTTGATCAGATTCTCACAATGGAGGTGTCCGTTGGTGGCAGTCTCAGACTGCCACTGTGCACAGGGTGATTTTTGGTAGAGGAACTGTTGTGGGGGTTTAGCATGTACACCATGGGGTGGCACTCTCAGAATGTGCATAGGGAGAGATTGTGGAGTGGGGGTTGAATGATGGTGGTGTGGTGGGGGCAGTCCTAGAGTGCCAGGCGGCGGGCGGTCGAATGATGGTGGTGCAGCGGCGGCAGTCCTAGAGTGCCAGGCGGATGATGTGGTGCGGCGGCGGCAGTCCTAGAGCGCCAGGCATAGTGAGAAATGGTGGTGAGTGGCCAGCTTAGAGGGGGGGAGGGGGGAATGATGGTGGTGCGGCGGCAGCAGTCCAAGGTGCGGCATGGTGGCCTTCCTGGATGGCCGCTGTGTGCAGGGTCATTTTGGAGGGGGTTTTGCAAGTATGATGAGAAGTGGGGTCGAATGATGGTGGTGTTGGCGGCGGCAGTCCTAGAGCGCCAGGCATAGTGAGAAATGGTGTGAGTGGCCAGCTTAGAGGGGGGGGGGGTCGAATGGTGATGAGTGGTGGAGTGCCGGGGGTCGAATGATGGTGGTGTAGCGGCGGCAGTCCTAGAGCGCCAGGCATAGTGGATGATTGATTGATGATGTAGCATGGGTGGCAGTCTCAGAGTGCCACTGCGCACAGAGGGGGGTCGAATGATGGTGGTGCGGCGGCGGCAGTCCTAGAGCGCCAGGCATAGGGGTCGAATGATGGTGGTGTTGGGGTGGCAGTCCTAGAGGGCCAGGCATAGTGGTTGCGGCGCGCGCGTTAAACCCCTTTTTGGACCGTGGGAGGCAAAAAGTGGACCCTAGGCAACCCTAGGAGGGCCCATAACCTACAAAGCATCATCAAATTACATGACCGAATGCTTCAATATCGAAAGAGTGTTGACTGGTTCCAAAGGCAAAACCTATGGCGTGCGAGATGAATACAGGACCAGTGGGAAGGCCGCCAGACTCATTCTTGGTAGTGTAATATCGACGGTAAGTGATCCTCACTCGAGTGTAATGGTTCAATGTCAATGATTATGATTCAGGCAGAAGAGTATCTGAGATCTGACCCAGTGCTATGGATCCCATCTGAGGTGTGGTTTGGATTCCTGGCGAGACGTGTGCGTGAGATTCAAAGGACTCAGATCGCCATAGTGAGGAAACATCCTCCAAACCTCGGCGTCCTCACAAGCATCCTCAATTATATGCTCCGTTCCACAACCTCCACCCCAATTGTTTTTGACTCGCATCTACGCGAATCTCTGGCCCTTTTGGAATATAGAAATGTCCTAGAGACTGCAGGAATGTTCTTCCTGCAGGAATTCGACCTCGCCAGCGATACCTGCCTGTATGATGTCCAGCAGCAGGATGACATCACGGTGCTTGCTCTCATGGGCGCAAACACGAAGGTGCAGAGAGCTAGAACAGCAGCGAGGCTAGAGATATCCAGAGCTGATGCAGAACGTGAATCCGAGGAGTTTCCCCTTGGTCGGAGGCCTTCATGGGTTCGACTGAAATCAGCCATAGCCAGCTCTCCAGCAAGCATTATGAAGCCTTGGGTGTGGCCTTCCAGACTATCACACGTGCAACTGTCTGTGGGACGACTATTTGTCATGTGCACCAGGCACCTGTGGCTCATGCTCAGAGATGACATCTTCCAGGGAGTTAGGCCATGCCCGGAATCACTGCAGGAAGCCATGAAATGTTGGACGATAACAAGCATCACTGACACCCTGACTGCTGTGACCTTCGAAGCCTGTAATGTCGGACTCCAGGACCATTCTGGTGTGACCCCTGGACGCATGGGCCCAAGGTCAAAATCATTCGCAAACCGATTGTCCACCTTCTTTCCCAATCCTAAATCGCTCAAGAAGGCATCCTCTCAGTGGTCTTCATTGTGGACTGGAGAAGGATACATTGCAGAGTTTCACAGATTATTAACAAGAATGGACGAGGATGAGAGAGCGTTCTTGCAGGATGGACTTGCAGATATATTTTCAAACATTCACTGTCTTCCTGCAAGCACTGCTGCGGCTGTATGGAGAGTCAAACAATCAGCCATTGTCTTCATCACTAACCCGGCATTCTACAAGATTGAATGCTTAGGGAGAGCTGGTGAAAGTCGGAGAGGACCTATCGCACGCCGCCCGGTCAATATAATCAAGGGAAAACGCATTTTTACAGCAGACCTAATGGATGTCACACCCTTTGATGCTCTAGGAGCTCTCAGAAAGCGGTCTGACAGGCAGAAACGCAGGGACCTTCACAAAATACTAACCAAGGCAAACAAGCACAAGAGGGTCCCTCCTCCCCCACGTCCCTCCGGACGGAGCAGACCATTTCCTCTGTCTAGGCTCCACGATTCTGAATAGATGTAGACACGTAGTACTTGATTTTTGAAAGTGAAGCATCATACAGCACACTCGAGCATTCATACACACTGTAATTAACTGTATAGCCAATATTTACTATGATGTTACCTGATCTTACGTTGGTCGCTCTCAGGACATTGGAACACAAAGAGAAAGAGAGGAGGAGGATGTCTTATTGGACCAGGTAGGGCACCGTCAAATGTCTGTTTCATCACCAGACACATGCATCCATTATTGATGTAGTCCAAGTTATTAATCATGGAAAATGAATGTTCAAGAACATTGAATCCACTGGTCAGTAAAAGCAACATTTGTGAGTTATTTCATAGCATCCTCTAGTTATAGCTTCTTCCACTCATCAAATAGCTTCCGGGGTATAATTTCATGACTTTACCACATACCCATTCATACTGTCACTCATTCAGTTTCTCGTACCCTCTTTCTCTTTCCTACTACCCTACCCTGTAAGGCTCAATGTCACTTCCTTCTGCCTTCATTTTCACTACCTTTGCCATTCTCACATTTCACCTGTTATTGGTGGGAACAGTGATGAACAAGACAAGTGGATTCAAGGTCTGAGATCACCACTTTCACCTTTCTCCCATCTCACCTTCTGTTAGTGGGAACCCTAATGATATGTCTGGCCAAGAAATAGAGTGAGAAATAAAAGGTGAGAAGAGGAGGTCGCTCTATTTCATAGACATGTCATCACTGTTCCTACTAACGGAAGGTGAGATGTGAGAAAGGTGAAGGTGACATACTGTGGAGCATGAAAAATAGTATCTCTGATGGTGGACAGTCATCACATTTCTCTAGAATTGATGATACTGGAATTCCTGCCGTGAAACAATGATGCTATCAATTGGCTATTGGTAGTCAATCACAGACCACAAATATTCACAGGAGGCCCACCTGAATATGTGATCCATATAAGTAGATCTCAGACTTCAGACATCTAGTGATCTTATTGGACCAGGTAGGACATTGTCAAATGTCCATTCCATCACCAGACACGTGCATCCATCTATTATTGATGTCATCCAAGTCATCAATCATGATCTGAATGTGCAATCCAGGTTACTTGACAGTCTGAATGCCCTGACGATACCAGGTGTGTGAGCCTGTAGGCACAACTCCCTACATCACATCTATTATTCTTGGCTTGCATATACTGGCAGTCACTATAGTTTTTAACTTGTTCAATAAATAGACAAACTTATCTATGTGTCATAGCCAGTGGCTCATCTACTTACATAGGGTGGTGCGAGGACAGAATTTTATGCTGGTTTCAGACATCTTTCTTGAAGTTTGAGTCACCCAGGTGTATAGAGAATCCAGTGACAAACATACAAGTATGATGGTCATTCTACCTCGAAACACTTCAAGAAGCGAAATTTGTTTGTTCATATCGGGTGATAATATTAGACTCATGCAGGGTGACATCAACCGGAAAACCATCCCAGAAGTGAAAATTATTATTAGTACTGTCAGCAATGGCTTGATCTTCGTAGAGGGTGACAACAACAACACAGGCCCCTCAAAAGCGAAAATTATTAGTCACATTAGTGCTATTAACAGGGATTTGACTATCATACAGGGCGACACGAAGAATAAATGCACAAAGTCAAAATGCCGTCAGAAGCAACATTTGTTAGTACTGACAGTAGTTTGACTCTCACAAAGGGTCACACTAACCAAGATTCCCCCGGATCTGAAACAGTTTGGTGCCATCAACAATGGCTCGACCCTCACAAAGGGTTACACCAACCACAAAAGCCCCCCGGAATCAAAACAGTTGGTGCCATAAACAATGACTCGACCCTCACAAAGGGTTGCAACCAACCATAAAGCCCCCACAAGGGAAGGGGTGGTGTCATAAACAACGACTAGACCCTCACAAAGGGTTGCACCAGCCATAAAGCCCCCAGAATCAAAACAGTTGGTGTCATAAAAAATGACTTGGCCCTCACAAAGGGTTGCACCAACCATAAAAGCCCCCAGAAGGGAAAAAGGTGGTGTCATAAACAATGACTAGACCCTCACAAAGGGTTTGCACCAGCCATAAAGCCCCCAGAAATCAAAATGGTTGGTGCCATAAACATGACTAGACCCTCACAAAGGGTTGCACCAACCATAGAATCAAAACAGTTGGTGTCATAAACAATGACTCGACCCTCACAAAGGGTTGCACCATCCATAAAAAGCCCCCAGAAGCGAAAAAAGGTGGTGCCATCACAATGGTTTGACCCTCACAAAGGGTAAACACCAACCACAAAAGGCCCCAGAACTACAAAGACAAAATATGTACAGTTTACAAAGGGACAGCAATTAAATACATGAGTGAGGGAGGGAGAAGCAAGAAAGAGAATTTTTGGTTCAAGTTGAACCGCATTTTTGCTTATATAATCATTGTCACATCAGGCCACAATAATAAAGCCACATCTTATCATAAGAAATATTCGATGAAACAGCACATTTTTGTGCATATGATCAGCGTCAATCAAACGAATCTATATATTGTAATTGGAAGATGCTTGTTGAAATTTTGCAAGTTGGCTTATTAGAAGCAAATAACCAACATTGATATGCTGCCTCCTCCTCTAAGATTGATTTTCCAGCCATCATATGACATGTATGACTGTATCTTGAACTTGTTCCTGAGGTTATTGAACCATCTAAATCGAGTGGGCATGCCCATTTCATGTGTAAAAATCATGTTTCAAATTTGAACACCCCTGTCATGCTGCCTTACCCTCTAAGATCGATTTTTTCAGCCTTCACATGACTTGCCTGGCTCAAGATAGGACTTTGTTCTAGAAGTTATTGAGCCTCCTGAATCTGATAGCAGCATTTGTTTGGTGCGAAAAAATCATGTTCCAAAGTCATGAGTTATCAAGTCCTGTTGTGCTGAGGCCCTCACCCAAAGTCAATTTTGTCAGCCTTTGCATGACTTGCATAGCTTGATCTCAGGCTTATTTCTGAAGCCATAGACCAGTAGGAGCAACAATTTGATATGGCAAAGTCATGTTGTTGCAAAGTTTGCCCACCTATGGTCAAGTTGACCGCTTGTGCTTATGTAAGCAATGTCACCCCTGTTATGCTGCCTCACCCAATGATTGATTTTTTGAGCTTTCATATGACTTGCTTGGCTTCAAATAGAACTTGTTTCTGGGGTTATTTGGCCGTCTGAATCTGATGGGAACACTGGTTTGGTCCGAAAAAAATCATATTTCAGAGTGATGCTACCCCCACTCCCCCTACCTACTACCTACTGTGCCCAGAGGCAGGATTCCATGTCGATACTGATGTATAAAAGGATGTTCCTAGTGTTTTTGTATCATATTAAGTGATTGGAGATGGTCTCAGAGTCAATCCGGGCCCATGTGAATTGTGATGTGTCAGTTTGCCTGATGCCCCCCCCCACAAAGATCGATTTTTCTAGGCTTCCCATGACTTGTCAGTCCTTCAGGAGCATCCTTCCTGGGGGTTATTGAACCCTCTGAACATGATGGTCAAGCCAGATTTGCCAGAAAAAAATCAGGTTCTTGAGATATGCAAGGTCCCCCTCCCCCTCCTATCTCATATATCTTCATATTATGTGAATACTGATATATCAAAGGATGTTCCTAGTGTTTTATGATCACAGGAATCGATTGGAGATGGTCCCAGATTATTTCTAGCCTGTTTGAATTGAAATATGTCAGTTTGCCTCATACCCCCCCACAAAGATCGATTTTTACAGACTTCCCATGACTTGCCAGTGCTACAAAAGCATTTTTCCTGGGGGTTCTTGATCCACCTGAACACGATGGTCGAGCCAGATTTCCCAGAAAAAATCGCGTTCTTGAGATATACAAGGTCCTCCTCCCCCCTCCTACCTCCTATATTTTGCTGTGCTTGAATTTAACTTAAGACCGATACTGTAAAGGCCTGTCCTAGTGTTTTTTAGGTGTAGGAATCGATTGGTGATAATCCTGGACCACCTGGAGATCAATATTGGTGACATATGGTGGTGGGGCCAAAATGTCAGTATTTTGGCCATATCTCCACAACCCAACCGCCGATTTCTTTAATTGTTGGCTCATATCATTCCTAGAAGTACCCTCCATGATATGTACCAGCCCATGAAAAGAAATTTTTTCACAAGTTTGAAACCTATTTCTGAAATGACCATATAAGTGCCTGCAGAAACCGGTGCCCTACGCTGTAGCTCCACATAAGCCTTTGCAAGTCAGTCAACTGGGACATCACTGACTCAGTCACGCATACTTTCCACAACGTCGACATGGAATGGTCCTCATGCAGGTCCTGTAAAGACTGCCGTTTATCATACTCCACTGCCACCAGACCTGCTAAGAGGCAGAGGAGTGCAAGCATAAAGGGAAAATAGTACTAGTGTCATTGTATCACACTGAACCTTTACGTTTATATCATGAATCATAAATTTCAATATTTGTTCGAGCAAGCAAGGTCAAAATCGGTAACACCGATCCCTAGTAGATAGACATGATGTAGCTAAAGACAATGCTGACGAGCTTGATGTATTACTTGGGGCCATCAGATTCGGACTCGAAATCCGTGAACTCTGCAAACTCTGGTTGATCTTCATCATCCTGATGCTCCCCTTGTGGTCCCCAGTCCTGAACACCATGAAGTGCTTGCGTCGGCGGGTTCAGCATGCCACCCATATACTGATAGCCAGCAGGCCCTACTAAGCCAGTATTTCGAGGGAGGTCCTGCAAGCTCGGAAGCAATAGAACATTCTCATCTTCAGGTTCCGTAACTCCCTGTGAAAGCAGGACTGTCAGGTCATCTTCACCTTCAATCGCCAGGAACTGTGCCAGTAACATCTGATATACATTCCAGAATGAATCCGATGACACTTGTGGTTTGCCGAGTGAGGTATAGAGATATTGTGCACGTTGCTCGAATGAAGGTGGCATGAGATCGGAGACAGGATGATCTGGGGGAGCATAAATTGCTTCGACCTCATCAAAGAGCGCACTTGGCACTGGAACCTTGAGAAGAGTAAGTAGTGTTGAGCTGCAGTCATGGACGACATACTTTGAAGTCGAGTGAATTGAATTCACGAGGTTTCGCGCAAATAATTGCCAGAATGCCATGAGGAAGAATCTTATTTTTGTCCCTACGGGGAGCGTTATGGTTTCTACGATGAGCCCATGCATCGAGCTCAGCCTGGAGCCATGGAATTGCAAGCCATCAGAACACATAGCTAGATAGACAGAGATTGTCAGTGAATACATATGCAAGGAAGTGTTGCATACTTTTGCAGCGTGTTGTTGACGTCGTATAGTCCCCTAGTGACACCTTCCTCCAGGATATTCTCAAAACCTGGAGCAAAGTCCCTGCGAAGCACAGACCACATGATTTCGGGCTTGATGTTCTGGTGCTTTCGCATCCAGCGGTGCTGAAGTGTTCCGTCGAGTGCTGGATCTAGGCGATGTCAGATCATTGTTTGTGCATTGGCAACAGAAAAGTTTTCAGAGCCTGGATCGCTCTGAGTAATCAAAGGTACAGCTGAGATTGCAAAAAAAAAGACATGATCAATGTCTGATCAATGTGAGATGCTTGGTGACATACCTCCGAGTTTTCGGCAACAGTCAAGGTAGTATCTAGCAATGAGGCGTGGATTCTTGTTGGTCCACCAAACCTTCAGCCAATTAATCCAGCCAGTGAATGGATCGAGGCTGATATGCAGCCATAACCCAAAGCGCAGCCATTTGTCGTGCTGGTCTTGGGGCCAGACATCATTAACCCCCGCACACCAAAAAACGCCTCCGTTTGAGACATCCACGACGCCTAGCTTCCACAGCATTCGGCTCTGTGATCTTGAGAAGCTTGGCAATCAGTTCACTGATCAATCATCGATTTAGTAGTGAACAGTACTAGCAAGTAAACAGCAACTCACCGGGGTACATGAAAACTGAACTGCTGGCGCAGGTCTCGTCTGATGGCCTCGGCACCTCAGTGGGGAAATCGTCGTCGAATCTCCCGGACATGCTGTTCGATGGACTCGAGAATATGTTGCTGTTGCCTGGTCCATTTCCAGCCACAGCTATTTCGCATCCGACGGAAGCTGACAACGCTAGCACGATAAATTAGTTGAAGTATTTGCACTGGACATATGTAAGACATGGACCTGAGTCCATATTCCTCCTGGTCATAATGGTCTTTGAGGTGGCACACGATGTCAACATCACTCATGTTGAGCGTGAAATAAAACTGAGCCGGTTCTTGTATTTCCCTGGCAGGAGCTATGCTCGCTCAACAATCAGTGAAACTGGCAGTCTCGGATGCAGGCTTAACACTCACGACATGGCTTATGCTGGTTGGTGCGCCAAGAACGATCAGTCATAATGTCGGGAGCATGATCCAGCACTCGTCAACTTGAATGTTTAAGTTGAAGTTTGAATTGAATTCTGTCACAGATTGCGCTGTCATTGCATTAAGGTACTATCAGCATTCCCTGAGTTACTATCCGTAACCATCGGAGGACTCACAATTTGACGAGGAATGCATCTTGAATATATCACCAGAAACATTAATATTGGCTCTCTCAAGCAGTGGTTGGGGGTCTGACAGGTAAAAAGCCAAACAAACACGCTTAGTGAAGCTGATACGAAGCTGATCACTCCCGCTTTCCATACATGCATCATGAGAGTCGTGCACTCAGCTCCTCAATAAGCCACTCGCTCAGACAACCCTGAACTCTGACTGGATGCTGGGCATAGACTATATAGGATACAAGGCATGATCCACTGTACACGTCACATTCAAGTCATATCTGATATCGAAAAATCCACGAAGGATCGATCGCTAGAATACAATCATTGCAGAACTAAGGTCTGTAACTGTTGATTTTAGTAAGCACAAGGAACAGATAGGCTTTGAAAAGACTCACTCCTCTTGGCACTTTTACCGGTGTTGTCCATGTGCCATGCAACTCAAATCAAGCTCAGGACCTCTGGGTATCATTAATGCAGTTCCAGGGCTATAAAATGGGTGTCGAGAAGCGGGTGGTGCCCAGAATAGGAGGTAATGAATGGACCTGCTGTCACCGTTCAGGACAAAGGGAGTCGAACTGCACTCGTCATGGAATGCTCTCTCCATTAGCGAAATGTAGTCGTCATGGGATGTCCCCTTCGTTAACTCGGAAGTGTCGTAGAGGTTATGGGTAAAATTGGACGAGAAGCAAGTGAAGTGGCTGTTCCAAGTGTTCAATTTCATGGTAGTGGTGTCCTCGATCGTGCAATGTTCATCTGAGAATGCCGAAGGATGTGACACGGCACACTGTTGCAACAGCTGCCTCGTTACTGCATCCCACAGCCAAACAGTTTTATCATGCGAACCACTGACAATGCGAGTGCCATCCGGTGAGAACAAGACCGAGTTAACTGAGTTAGTGGTTAGTGTGCCCCCACAAAGACTCACCGACTGGCTGCCCCGTCGCAGCATCCCACAGCCGAACAGTGGAATCCCAAGAACCACTGACAATGTGAGTGCCGTCCGGCGAGAACGAGACCGAGGAAACTGACGAAGTGTGCCCCCGCATGGACTCACCGACTGACTGCTCCATCGCAGTATGCCACAACTGAACAGTCTCATCCCTTGGACCAGTGACGATGCGAGTCCTGTCCGGCGAGAACGAGACTGACAGAAGTGAACCAGTGTGCCACCTGAGCACAGTCTGAACAGCCGGCCAGTTCATATCTCCTCCAGATGCCACATGAAGAATATTCGGAAACCGTGCAGAAAGACTTTTGGACAGCGGAGAGTTGGCAGGCAAGAATGGGAGTGCTGATACATATAGATGTGGTGTACCGTGTAAAATGATGGCGCCGAAGACTTGAATGAATCTTTGTACGTCCATTGCAGTCGACGAGACGTCCTTGAATTTTGGATGTCCCTGTGGTTACGCATGAGCGCTTTATGTGGCACTCAGTAGCAATATACTCACTTTCAGCCACTGGGAAATGAGCGGAAGGGCAGGAACTGCACCGCTGAGTGCATTGATCCATGCGAGTAACTCGATCCAGAAAAGCGGCCGCTCGCTGTTGAATCAGGAGCACACTTCTTTTGCGAGCTCCTTGTCGAAGACTGCGGTTCGTACGTGCGACGTCTAAAATCGAGATGAATATGACAGATATGGGGGAATGCGTTTTTGGACCCTTTCTTGTAGCCTAGGATCTTCGCCATTAGGCAGATATGACGACTTCAAATCACAGATATTGAAGTGAAGACCGTGTTCTATCACTCGAAGTGATCCGAATGCAGAGTCGTGTTCCGCCTTCGACACGTCGATGAAAGACTCTCCGCTGGATCTTTCGTTTGTTAAGAAATCACGAAAGGATGCGTAAAGGGGTTGGATTGGGGAATCTGGGTCGGTGGTGCCGCTGAGGGGGGAGCCCACTCGAAAAGTCCATGAGGTTTCTTAGCGAGGACTGCAAACTCTCTGTCGTCAAGACCTGACCCCTGCAGCTTCTTAGATACGTAAGCACGGATGTCACGCTCTGCGAACCCTAGTGGAATATCATCCATGAACATCTGTAGAATATGCTGAACACTGTGAAGCTCGTCATTGATGTCGTCAAGCGGGCGAGAGGCAACGATGAAGCGAAAGTCGATTGGGAGATCTGTGATTTTGGGAACGGCAGGGTCTTGATGTTTGGCAGCTAGAATATGGAGGAGGTTGTTTCGTGTCTCTTCTCCACCACTCTCATACAGTGCGTTGATTACGATCACGATGGGTTCCTCAGTTGACCCAGATGACTTCCCCAGTGGTCCGATAACAAGTTTCTGCCACTGCTGAATGATGTCTGCCGTCTTCTTGAGTGAACTCGCGGCCTGAACTGCATCTGCTAATGCCCGCCTCATCTCCGGATCACGGTCAGCCAGATCGCGCACAATCGTGGAAAATATCTCTTCATGCCGATGATCTGCTTCTCGTTGGTGGTCAAAAGAGTAACATGAACCAAGCCCTCCCACATCTTCGAACCACTTAGCAATGGTATGGGAGATGGCCGATTTCCCCTTTCCTCCAGGGCCAGATAGCTACAGCACGCGTGGAATGTTGTCCCCAGTGCTGTTGACCCATTCAGTGATCTGGGAAAGGATTTCCGTGTGCGTCCCTTGAAGACACTGTTTTCTGGCATCTAGTTCCGTGCCGTCTGCATAAGTCATGTTGCCGAGGTTCAATATTTCTTCTGAAAAGGTATGAATATATGTCAAGTCACAAGGATGTCTGAACCCTTACCCCTGCGGTGGACATGTATGGCTATGTTATGAGCGACCTGGTCCCGGAAGGTTTGCATGAACGTATCGAACACATTATTGTACTTTTGGATTGTATCTTCCGTTTCCCAGATGACGTTCTTTCCGGTCTACTCCCTGTGACAATAGTTGAAGCTTGAGACTGTACAGAGCGCAGTAGCGTGTTAAGACTCACAAATTTTATTGGTCTCTGAATAATTTTTGATCGAACGCGCACATTCACGGGTTTGCTGAGAAATCTTTCCAAGGATAGCGCGCATCGACGAGATTTTGCCGCGTATTGACGAGATTTTGCCATGCATCTCGTGTTGTGCTATGAAGCTATGAACTTCAGATAACTTATCGAGAAGTTTGAGCACCGCTGCGTCGCGATCGACTCGAGCTAGATTAATCTGCATACCTGAGTAACAGTAAGAGAGAGGGAGAGAGAAAATGAAAACATACTTTCGCTGCAGGAGACAACACGCCCAGTGCCATCTTTGCATAGGGATGTACCTGTGGGACTAGATTAGTTCAGTTCTAATCGAGAAGAGAGCCCATACATCCACAATCTCTCCGATAACAGCGTCGAGTATCCTGAGTTCGAGATATATGTCCTATCAACTGTCAACAGCATTGAGATCCTCTTGTGCATCTTGAACCAGAGAAACCACAGTTGTCGCTGGTTCCGAACGTGGATGCATGTGCTTTACAGCCTCTTAAATACCCCGAAGCGCCTGGAGGGCAGGTTTAAGAACCTACCAAGGTTGATGAAGTACGTTCAAGATAGACATTCGGAGGAACAAGGTTACGGCTGGTGGAATCCTTCGAGTGCTGATGCCAATCTTGGTCGTATTCCAGGACACTCATTGCGCATGGTCGTGGACGGTGGACTTACCGAGATCCTTGACCTCTTGACACCGCCCTTAACCAAAGCATAGATAGTTTCGTCATGATGCACCGATTCCCGTGGGTGCTAGACGAAGGATGCATCAATATTTGCCAGTGAACTAAGTGATCCTGAAAAGCCACATACCAAGCTTTCAGGAGCTGTTTCCTCGGTGTCTGGAGTGGAATTCCTCAATGTATTGCATTTGCGTTTTGTCCATTTAAAGCGAGGTTCTTTCATATACGGGTGGTTGATGATACATGCATTCATGCGCTTTCAATGTCGTACATTAACGAATAGTTGCCGCGCATTTTCAATTATCGTGCGAAGGTAGTCGCGCTGCAGAGGACACGCATTCATAAAACTTGAATAAGGAGTTGCCTTGAAAAGTCGCTTAAGAATCGGGTGCATATACTTGGATGGAAGTGGAGTACCATATTATATTACAATGGCAACAAAAACACCCTAGGAATCGATGGATAGGCCTAGGCATCGTGAAAATGCTGCGCCACTGCTGCGACTGCTGCGGCAACTGCCGCGACCACTGCTGCGCTGCTCCCAAATACTAGGCTAGCCTTGAGTGCGCATCAATTACACTGACTGCTAGTTACTGGAAGCTCCCAATCCTTGTCCTCCAAACGAACCATGGAGTCGAGCATGCGCCCACTCCTTATTATCATAATCACGCTCGCAAGTCACTATCATCACAAGTACTTCTGGTCTGCAAGTCAGGTCTCCCATATATCGTTTCAACGACTATCTTCCTTGTCCCCAAACAATCTTTCATATTGCATTGTAGTCTTATTCCTGCGTATACAATGCTATTTTTCTTTCTTCTGAGCAAGTGACTGCGCAGTCGCGGGCATCATCTCAAGACGCGGTCAGTGCCACCTTTCTTCGCTTTCTTAGTCCTCCATGGGATCTTGCTACCTGTCGCTTCCGAGGTCCTGACGTATGTTGCTCGACATCGTCGCTGTCACTGAAACCTGGCCCGCGCTAAGTTGATCGTTAACTAGGACCGTGTCGAAAGTCGGAAAGCATAGTACCTCAAGCTCGTCTTCATCATAACCGGGATCTCCTTCATCACGATCCTCGTGGTTCCAGTGGGATGGGAGCCCAGCATATGGGTCCCAATCATCTTGATGGTTCCCAGCATCCAGGCCCCACTGATAGTTTCCTGCAGAGCCTGACTAAGCCGACTTCTCGAACAGGCGCTGTTCGAAGACCGACAGACATTCCAGGTCAACATCCGTGTGGATCACGTCTGTGCTTTTGCCAGTCTGGTTTAAAATGGTTGACCATACGGTTTCGAGAATGAATTCTTCCTGCGCGTCCGCGGTGCCATCTCTGGGGTAGTCGGGGTCTGCCTCCAATATGCTGCGCTTGTTGCATGCGAACATAATAGTGAGTGCGTGAGCAAATGCCGCGCAGCCTTACCATTGCACCACAGTCTCTTGCGCCCCTTCGATGTTATCAAATATCCAATGGGTGACCTGTGCTTGCTGGACTGCGGTCAGATCACCGCAATACTTGACAGTATAGCCGCCTGTTGACGACGCTTGACTTCCCTGTTGCTGTAGATAACGTCCGATGGGCAAATGCTGGATGTCTTCGAGGCGAGGAAGGCTGATGAGGAGCTGTATTAGCTAGCAAACGCAGCTCATGGAGGCAAAACTACCGTGGTCGTAGAACAAGTCTCCCACTGCCTTCCCTATCACAGCTTACCGCATAGAGAACCTCGAAAAAGGTGTGATTTTGACGGGACATGGTGCCCAGAAGATGGGTTCCAGCGGTACGTTGTGTTTCTTTGAAAATCATCCTTTTGTGTCACATATCACCCCGCATGCCTAACGCACGTGTCACTTCAACTCTAGGTGGAAGCATCGTCGTAAAGGCATGCAGTTCAGACTGCATCTCTTCTGTCTGGGGAGACTGAGGAATACCTAATTACACTTCCTCAACTCCATATCGACGAGTTGTGGTACGGATCCTCATACATCGAGCTTGCAGAAACGAGTTACATTCAAAGCTCTACCGGATGGCTTTCTACGGTACGTGCTTACTTTCCACTTCTCATCATCCTCTGTGATATTGATGGGTGTTCGAATGATCTGTTATTCACTCACTTTTCCGTAGCAATTATCGTAGATGTGGACTTTATTGATTCATACTTTTGCTTGAGGTCACTTGTGTGAGCGATAGGGCGATGCCATTGATTGGACGTTCTATGGATGCCCACATGATCTGATATATTCGCCTACTCCATTGGTCACACAAACGGTGAGACTTGATTCATTCAGACTTTCACCTGGGGCTCTAATAATGTATTCTCATTTCTCCATGTCAACAGGACGGACGAAGTTATCTGTTTAAGGTCGCAGCAGACAGAGCTGTGCCATTGTACATTATATGAAGCTCTTTGCCATCGGTCATCGTATGTGATTGCGGCTGGGTCCATGACTCCATCTCACCGCTGCCAGATGTCGATGAACTTGAACTATGACAGGTGCTAGCTTCAAACGTATCAATATCATATGTAGCACACTCGTTATTCTTTGGAACGCAACTGCTTTCCAGATCAGGCTACTAGAATCCTCGATCTCCTCGCACTCACCTCCTACCCATCCATGATCATCTGATCCTCAGAAACCGTAGCCAGAGTCATAATCCCCTTTGTCGTCCTCGGAGTCATCGTCGTAACCCTTTGCTTCCTGTCGTTCCATGGCACCTTTCCGTTCTTCTTCTGCATCTCTGGCGAGTCGGAGGCCACACGCATTTCGTATCCCCCGCGCGACCCATTTGTCACTCAGCCCCTCAAGCATCAACTCATATGGCCTGTAATCACTTTCATCATCAGTACACGCAACATCATATGAAATACCGACAGCAGCGAGAAGCAGCCGTATGCCCCTTACGAGTGATCGGTGATATGCGAGCATGGCCTCTGAGTCGGTTCCAGCAGGTTTCTCTAATTCCCCGAACAACACCTCGTGAACGTCCATAACTCCTTCCTCGTGCAACTCTACCCTCCCAAACTCAACGCGTCGCCCACGTTCGCCATAGTTTTTATAGGAGTACTCATAAAAACCCCAGCCTAAGGTTTGCCACCCATGGTACGCGTACACATCCTCAGGCCCGCCCATCTTGAGCTCATTTTTGATAGCAAGTGCATTGCTTGCCGTCGCAAGTGGGCGGCGTTGGATCTTGTACCCGAGGGTATATTGCCACTCGACCTCCGACCGACGCGAGCGGCGGTAGTATTGAAAATGCACATCAATGTACATTGGCGCAGTGGGTGAGTAGATCCTAACTATATGATCAGTGGAGCGTGGCTGTCGATCACCATGAATGTCAGTAATGAAATAGTGTCAAGAAGTTGTACGCACTTCCTCGTCATCGAGCACCGTCTCGTTGCATAAAATGGTGATGCATTTCTGGAGTGTGCCGTGCTCAAAGTCCATTTCATCCTCAATCTGAGAAACACAAGCTTTGATGCTGTTGGAAAGCCAAGCGTCGTCGGAGTACTTGTCGTATTCATCCTCCTCGGAGTCATCCTCAGAGACCTTGCGTGGCACTGAGACGACTGTGCGGTACTTTTGATTGGTTTGGAGGCGATTGATAGAATAATTGGTCCATGGGCTCTTTGTGGCACGAGTTGGGCGAAGTAAGGGACCAAAGTGATGTTCCGCCAGTTCAAATCCTTGCAGATCAGTTTTAGCTGCTGAAGTATAAGCACTATCGACACTATTTGTATTTGCAGGCATGATGGAGAGTGAGGTACGCGCAGAGCCTAGTTCAGCAGCTACAGATGTAGAGATCGAGAGAAGGGGAGGGGGCGCAATGAAGACAACTCTCATTGTGGCTCTGTGCTCTGGGTTTTAAGTTAGTCGCGGCTGCACATCGTCCGGGTTTGACGTACTTAGCTTATCATGTAGTCCCCCCCTCGTGTGCACGGAGATTAAATGCAAACTGAATTGAGGTTAGAAAAGGCCTGGTACATCGCCGTCGTCTTGGAAGGTTGCATTCAGTACTTGAAGCGAGATCTGAATGAATACATACATGTCGCCGAGTGCTAGTAGGTCCGGTGCCAAATTTGTACTTCGTCGCATCGTTTAAGCGCGCCAAGTATTATTGATCTGATAGTAGGCCCTATTGTTACGTTAGCATATTAGAGCCTTTCCGAGCGACAAGTGAGAGCGCTTACCAGTCGCTTCGTGTCTGCTGAAGCTGACGAACAGATCGTAACTTAACTTAGACAAAAATTTGTGATAGAACGAACGAAACCTCAAACTGAGCGAGCGAGCGCCTATAGTCACGCCCATAAACCCTGAGGCCTGAACCCTGACAGCTTATGTCACTCGCTTAGTAAGCACTCTACCAAATTAACTTGGCTACACAAAACAAAGCTCCCGCCCGATGTCGATTTCACCAACTCCAATGGGTTAGTTAGTTAGTTTGAACGTTAACAGTCTGACAATTATATTCAATATTCAACCATCGTTCATCGATCCCCGTCATCCCGACAGTTTACACATAACTAACTAACTAACTTAACTTACTTGCATTGCAATTGGGGGGCTTTCAGTATCGCCACTTCCATTCGGTGTTGTGTACAAAACGTTCTTGAAGTCAGCGGACTCATTTGCGAATGTGGGCTTCCCAGACGGCTGCATTGCGTGGAAGAATATTTTTTTATGTAATTATATAAGCTCCTTGCCATTCTGTGTCTAAACATATACGTATACAATATTCATTTCGCGATGTTTTCACGGCAGGAAAATTCGGTTTGTCAAGCCCCTGCGCGTGCTGTCATTCACGTCAATGCGACCCCAAAAATCCAACTCGCTTCTCAGCCGCTGAATTGTCGGAAGAGTCACGGCGCGCGCGCACATCTGCGATCAGCTGCACATGTGGTACTATATTTGCCACTAGTACATAGGTGACCTTCATGATCAAGCAACGAAGCCTTCGTCATGCAAGACACTACAATGTTGTCAAAGGTCAAAGGTAAGTCGTGCTCATCATCAGATCTGAGGCTCCAAGCACTACTTGGTGTCTCTGGCACTTTAGCGAGATTCGGATCGTCTCTTCGTCTCCGTCGAAAAATTACATATATGTCGACCATTCATGATCGCCAATCATCATTCAATGGTGCCACAAGCGCTCAGCACGTGGAGAACCATGATCCCGGCAGTTTACGTGTCCTTGGCTCCGTCGGTGGGCCGAAGCCTGGAACAGGTATAACGAACATGTTGGCAAGAAGCAGTGCGCTATCGTTGACATGTTCTGGTAAGTGCATTCACGAAGTATCCACGACCTTGCTCAATATCGTCTTCAAGGGAAACTGAGACTGGATCGATCGTCGTCACCCCACTCGGACTCTGGTGCGATTGAGACTAGGCCTGGTGCTGCAACTGTTCCCTTCTTCGGTATTGAGCCTGCTATTCTGGACCCTGTTAGTGGAAAGGTACTCAAATTAATGCATGTCGTTCAATTATGATATTGACAAAGTTCGCAGGAATTAGAAGGAAGCAATGTCGAGGGAGCTCTCGTCATTAAGCAACCTTGGCCTTAAATTTCCCGTTCTGCATACAACGACCACAGCCGTTACCTGGAGACGTACATGAAGCCATACGCTGGAGTTTTTTTACACGGGAGACGACGCTGCACACCATGAACATGGCTACGTTATGGTGAGGACGTCCATTGGAAGATGTCCCGCCTGTAATGACCATTCTGTAGATATTATCACTTCAGACACACCAGGGAATTCACGTACCACCGGTCAAACCCGGACGATGTGCAGCCGCGACCAATAATTAAATTAGCAGCAGGAATTAAACACACATCTGTACCGTCCTGCTCTTGAAACGCTCCACACACTCATAAGAACATCTACGTCGTCCATGACTTCCGTTCCAAAACCACTCAAGTTTCTAGGCCCACATTATTCTGGCCTCCAGGAACTATTCGAGACATGGCCCGCATCCGAAAACAAGGTGCGAGGAAAGCCTTTCTGTAGGACTCTGGCTTATCATCATGCAGAGTCTATTCGCCCATATTCTCTCTGTTCTCGCTATGACATACTCCGATACTGAATCACGAGGAACCCTCCGCTACCGTATTCTTTCTGCATCTCTCCTCCCTCCTACATCCAAAATCTCTGAACCAGGTTCTTGGGGGCACGAATGCGCCCGTCATATTACTGTTGAACTAGGAGGGGAGTATACCATCCGTCAAGAGGGTGAAGAAGCAGTCCCCCTACCAGTATCAGAGGCTGATTCAGGCGCGCCTAAATCAAAGCCCGCTCCGGTCCCTCCTCCCGAGGATGTCACTTTCTTGCGCACGATACACAAGATCTACCTTCGATTCTCGAAATTCCCCGAAGCTCTCAGTGTCGCGATCCGCCTTAATGACGCTGCACTCATCCGACAAGGCGTCAATGCCTCTGAGAACCCGTAAGTCGCGTCAGATGCACATTGATATTTGCTCAGGGTAATGAAGAAGCAGCTTGCTTTTCTTCTTGCGCGTCCACAAATTCCCATCGAATGGCTGAAAGCGTCTGCTTCAGAAGACGCAGACGCAGATGATGAATACCCAGAAGACATCCCAAAGTGCCTAAGCACCACACAGCTCAGTAGACACTTGAAGGAGTTCGGAAAAGAGGTGGGCGTCGCAGATCCGAAGAGCCTTGAAGATGTACACAAGAGTCATCTTGAGACTACGAGTACGTTCCACTTTTTGTACTTCTGTCTCCGCTCGTTAGCAAGGCATAGCTCCCATCCCTCCTCGACCCGAAAGCACTATCACTCGTGACATCGACTCGGTCATTGGAGTGTCGCGTTCGTTGCCTGATGTCAGGGCACGTTCTCTGGATGATACGTTGGCGCTTGGCGCTGTATGCGTTTACATGCTCAATGCCTGCTTCACCGGCCCCGCTGAGGACTTTGGATGGGAGAGGCTGACTGTCCCAAAATCGCTGGAGCCACGTCGTGGAAGCAATGTGTACGTATCCCCTGCTGGTGCTCCTGGGGCACCATCCAGTCATGCACCAGCGGGTGGTTATGCTCCACCTCCTGGGCCGCCTCCTCAAGGAGGATCGGGCCGAGGTGCTGCGAGTGATTATTACAATGGGCCTTCGCCAGGTATGATTAGACTGTCAAGTATCGCCTCCCTTTAATTAATGGCGAAGTAGGTCAATCAGCACAGTCATACTCGCACACCCCAGATAACGCAGCCGCTTATGGCGATTCCCCTAACCCACCTCGCTACCAAGTCAAAGCCCTCGGGCGGGCTCGACGAAGAGAATTACAAGTCTAATTTCTCTGCTCACGCTCACGCTTATGGGTAGGTTCTTCCTAATGAATGCCCTATCGAGTTGAGCTAAATTGAATGTCATATATTGTAGTTCCGGCCATGATGACAAGCCGATGGCGAATGATGCTACAGGCGCAGCTGCCGCTGTCGAGGCGCGGAAGATCGCAGCTGCAAATAACCAGTCGGGCGACAGGCCGCAGAAAGGAGGTAGACCACAGGGTGGATTCCATCCCGACGCGGACGCTCCACATGCGAGACCATCTGCCGGCCTTTCTTCTGGTGCGCAGCATCCATCAGCTTCGCCATCTTCGTAGTCGATATGCTCAATCCTGCAGATTGCCCTGACGATGACCCAGGCAGGCAAGCTTTTCGACAAGAGGCAGTCAAGGAAAGTCGCAAGGTGAGTTTTTCCACCTGATATATCATCACTTGCGCTAATGACGTGCTACCCATAGCTATGCAATCAGCTTCGGCGACTGCGATGCGCTCGATGGGAGAGTACAAGTCGACGGGTAAAGTAAACATGGAGCCAGGGGAGATGCAGAAGCTTATGGGGCTGGCGATGTCGCTATTCTGAAGTGAAAAGGTAACATTGATGCGGCACAGAATTTGTAATTGATCTTGCGGTCATGTATTTACAATTCGAAGACATTTGGTACGGTCTCTACGCGGTTTTTAAGCATCTGAATATGCACGACGAGCTTCATGTTTTACATAGTCGTTGGTCTCTTGCTTGGTGGAATGCTCGTCCAATCACCATGGTTGCGAGCACAATTTAGTTGTTCTGGAGTGTATGTGCTGAGGACGGAAGCCTGAATAACTGGTCATCGCGCTGTTTTAAGACTGCCAGAAAATTGTGTATAAGGGCATGATTTGTTGTCACCCTGTGATGCGGCTGTGCCGCAATAGGGGCACGCGCTTATGTCAGCGTTCCACAAGAGTCTTAGAGCTTGCCCTTTCACTTCACCGTGTCAACCACTATAGCGCCCCTGTCTACGTTCCTCTTGAGGTTATGACGCCATCAGCAAATCATCGAGTGCCTTATTTGCTCCTTAAGTGCCTCAATTCACACAATAAGGCAAGCTTAAGGCCGTTTTCCCGCCTTAAAATAAGGAGAAAAGTAGATACATTTCCTTAAACTAAGGCGGTTCACTTAAAATCAGGCAAATAAGGCACTTTAAGGATACTATTATTTCGTAAGGACAGAACGATCTAAGTAGATTAAGGCAAAAAAGGACTTTAAGGTGTTCTATGAAAATGACGAAAAAAACATTAGAAAATGCATATGAAAGAAATTGATGATAGTGCGAGCAGGGATTGAAGCGATTGATGATTCGAGGCGGGGAGACAAGTGCACATAAACCAAGTTCTGTCAAACATAATGGCGTCAGAGCAAGAAAAATCGAGATAAAGAAACAAATACTCCAGATGCGGATATGCGAACGTGGATTCATGGGGACCTGACTTCCATCATCAAGAATATTGTCTTCGTCTGGACCCCTGCAGCGAGTGCATTTCATGTACACTTGAGATCGTTGGACGATTTCTTTCACGCGGTCGAAGGGCAGCTCCTGGATTCGCTCCATGTATGCAACCATATCAGTCTCCCAATTGCCCGAAGAAAAAGCAGTGCCCGCGTTACTCATTTTGTTGGTGGCATGATTGAGGGTCGATGTCATCTTGTGTTTCCCCTGGTCCGAAGTATCTTCCACAATGAGGTCGTCGTGAGCTAAAATAAGTGCACGCTCGGCCTGTAGATGATAAATTAGTAAGTTTGTAAAGGTGATGCAAAACTCACGGCTGCGGTGGTCAGTGCAAGGGCTGTTGCATATCCAGGTAACTCGAAGTCAAGCGAGTCAATTATCTGGCGTCCTTGGGTGGCGTTGAGTTGAACAGCAAAGATGCGCAAAATGAATTCTGATAAGAAAGCTCCAGGCGAGTCTTCACTATCTGGATCTTCATACACAAAGCGTGAATCTTCGAGTTGATATTCGGCGTATGCTTTCTGTGCCTCCTTAGTGTCGAATTCATCTGTCGAGGCAAAAAATGTCATGAGGATGCTGATAGCAGTGGAGCCGAAATTTCCTCTCCACTCAGAGATCCTTTGGGATACCTGCCAGCATTGTAATCAACTAGTAGTACTAGAATAGGAATTCACTCACAAGAGTGAAAGCGAGATTGCAGACATCATCATACTGAAAGTTTCCAGGAACGGGATACACCGCCATGGAGATATCCTCGAGAATGTCTGAAAATTTCTGCTCTGGGATAGTCCATGGATAGTCGCTATTTCCGACCCAGTGGATGACTGTTGGAATAAATACAGAATGAAAGGCCGAGTTCTGAGCACCGCTGGGTAAGTGTGAATTCTTTGGCTTTTCTCTCTTCTGATTGAGAATACATGGCGCACGTCCATTTTCGGTTTTGATGTACTTAGGTGTCTGGTCGTCCATTGCGGTCTCCATAATGCTAAATGACATCTGCAAAGGAATCTGTCGGTATTGTCAGGCTACCAGAGTAGATTCTGCCTACAGAGGTTGCGAGCCGACTGTTTGACACTTCACAGACCTATGAAATCCCAGAATCATGGTAAGTGATTCATCTATCTCACAGGACCCACTGGTACTTACCTCAATGTCACCCTGCTGATCCGTCATGTCGACATCCTCCTGAACATCTTCATCAGCATCTTGGTCTTCCTCCATTTCATGCTGCTCTTCGGGTTCGAGGTTGCCCAATAAGACCATGCCACACTTCTGGCCCACTTCCCTACTCCCGCTCCCTCTGAAAGTTTGGATGATTCAGATGCCCTACATTGTAGTGAGTGAAACAGATCAAAGTAATGAAGAGTCAGCTCCAATAGAAGTAACATTGCTGTTAAGACGAACTTACAGCGACTTCCGGAATTTCCCATCATCAATGGCGCTTCCAACACGTGTTTCACTTAAGGATGCTACACCGATGTTGGGCACTTTTTGACTGGCATTCACACCATCCTTGAAGGTGAGTTTCAAGCCTGGATATTTCTTCTTTTGGGTGTTGGTGCCTTGAGACGCTGGATTTGTCCCAACAGCTGTACAAATGGTAATGGTATAGGATTGGTAAGTCCTTGCAACATTATATATTGCGTAAGGCTTATGCGTCTCATTGGGGTTTGCAGTTGGCACTGTGACTGCCTTGGTCACTGGGCGTGGCTTAGGCTTTGGTCTGACAAGGGGTCCAGGGCCAGCACATTGAGCCATCTGCTCAACAGCCATGGCATCTTCCTTCGCAGCGACCTGCTTTTTGAGCATTATCCAAGGCGGTCGCCTTGGCTGACTTCTCTGCTAACACCTTTTTCTTCCAGGTGCAATTACTTCCTTCGGGCGCGCCACGCAATTCGCGTCAAGAACTACCTGTCCAGGATGTTTGTTAGCGTTCCCTGGGCGTGTTGTGGGCTGAGGCATATGTAGAGAATAGAGAGAGCAAGGACAAGCTGTTGAAGGAACGTTGGCAGTGAAGCATTGAATGAATATGGATGCTAGCAGAAAAGTGGCAATGTACCGGCGAGTTTTTATTCATTCAATTGAACGTGTCATAATTTCTGATTCACACACTTACTATTAGTCTAATCCGCATTTTACATCCATTTCCTGGTATCTGTTGCCAACTGCGACTACTCACCACTCAACATGGCCCCAGCTGTCACCAGGCTTCTTTGTCGGTTTCTGAACTGCAACAGGGTCTTCAAAAACAAGTCTGGCCTCACTCAGCACACAAATACGAGGCACGGCACCCGACAACTGCAGCAAGACCTCAATCGCACAGCTCCACTCGCAGGTCCTGGATTTATACCTCCGACAAGTTGTTCTCCCACTCCAGCAGGTGATAACCAGGTTATTGACGAGAATTTTCATCAAGATGCAGCGGGTGAGCAGGAGGATGGAGGCTTTGTACCTGAGGAAGGTACTTGGGTGGACATGGGGTGTTTATTCCACACATTCCATCCGCACCTCACAGGTGAGTGTTTTTAGGAGTCCGTCATACTATGTCACTCATTTCTTTTGACTTAGGACTCAAATGTGATGCTAATGGGTCATTTATCGACCAGGATGCACCCCCACCGCCTCATACGGATGCCTCCATGACCGACTGGATGCCTTATAACGATCGAGCTGAATTTGAGACGGCAGAGTTCTTATTTATGCGCAATCAAATGTCTGCAAAGCAGATTGATACACTTCTTGACTTGTGGGCCGCAACTCTCATTAAGCACAATGACGCTCCCCCTTTTGCAAACCATAGGGACATGTATGCTACCATCGATGCAACACCACTTAGCGATACCCCTTGGAAGAGCTTTACGATGTCCTACAATGGAGTCAGACCCGAACAAGATGTACCGCCATGGATGGATGGACACTATGATGTATGGTATAGAGATCCATTGCAAATGGTGCACAGCATGCTGGCAAACTCTGACTTTGATGGAGGAGTCGAGTTTTCACCATATCACGATTATACTGCTGAGGACAAACAATACTGGAAGAACTTCATGTCAGCTGACTGGGCGTGGAACCAGGCAGTAAGCTTTTTTAATATTCACATTTTTAGCACACTGACGATCATCTCAAGGATGCTATTGCTCAAAATGAGGAGAATCATGGTTTGACATTCGTGCCATTGATTATCGGCAGCGACAAGACTGTTGTTTCTGTCGCTACTGGCCAAACTGAATATCACCCACTTTATCTCTCAATTGGGAACATTCACAATAGTGTATGACGGGCACATCGCAATGGTGTTGTGCTTATTGGATTTCTTTCAATACTGAAATGTAGGTACTTGTTATTCTCATTGCATCATAATTTTCATTTGTTTAGCCACAAAGGAACATAACGACGATACCAAGTACAGAAATTTTCGATGGCAACTATTCCAGCATTCCCTTGCCAAGATTTTCAAGTCTGTAAAACCCTTTATGGAAACTTTTGACGTCACACACTTTCCGGATGGCCATTTTCGACGAACCATGTATGGCTTGGGCCCATACATTGCCAATTATCCAGAACAGTTAATTATCTCTGGCATTGTGCAGAATTGGTGTCCACGGTATGTCACAAATTTTTCTTTCTCTTTTTAATGACTCATTTTATCATAATAGGTGTTTGGCGAATAGAAGGGACCTTGACAGCAGTCAACCATGTCTGCATCGACACGAAGCACACACCGAGTTGCTCGTTGAAGCACTAACACACAAACAGGCTTGGGATGAGTATGGCATCATTGCCGATGTCGTCGTAAGTTGCTTGCTGAAGCTCGCCAAGTCCAATCTCACCTGTCCACTTTGCTAGCCATTTACAAATGATTTTCCTTGAGCGGACATCCATGAGCTCCTATTGCCGGATATTTTACATCAAATAATCAAGGGAGCTTTCAAGGATCATTTGGTTGATTGGGTGGGTGAATATTTGGAGGTCACACATGGTGCTTGTTGTGCGGCCAAGATCATGGATGACATTGACTGCAGGTATCCAAACAGTTCATGTTTTTCTAATAACTACTAACAACATACAGGATAGCAGCAGTCGCCCCATTCGCTGGGTTGCGACGCTTTCCTGACAGGCGTGGTTTCTGGCAATGGACAGGTGACGACTCAAAGGCATTGATGAAGGTATGCTAGAGTATTCCCTTCCGAACAATATGCGAGCTAACTCATATTTAGGTCTATCTAGCTGCAATCGAAGGCCATGTTCCTCAAGATGTGATGCGCACATTCAGTGCATTTCTAGAATTTTGCTACATTGTAAGGCGCGAGGCTCTCACTGAAGATGACCTCATACAACTCCAAGATGCCCTTGACCGCTTTCACAAATACCGGGAGATTTTTAAGGCAACTGGTGTGGTCTCGACATTCTCCCTTCTGCGTCAACACTCCCTGTGCCACTACATATTACTGATTTGACTTTTTGGGGCACCTAACGGCCTTCGCTCTTCGATTACTGAGTCCAAACACATCAAAGCGGTTAAAGAACCTTGGCGCCGATCTAGCAGGTCTAATGCGCTCGGACAAATGCTACTAACAAATCAACACCTTGATAAACTTGCAGCCGCTCATGCAGATTTTGAGGCACATGGTATGCTTCGTGGCTCTTGTCTATCCAATGCTTTGGGAGAACTCCGGAGATGTGCATAATCATTTGATCTGACAATTTAGCCCTTCTCATGTCCCAAAACAGGTCAGAATGTTCATGAAGACAACAACTCGGAATTGGATGACAACATGATGGCTGATATGGCGCAAGAAGATCATTCTAGGCGCCTGCATGTCTACGAACCTCGACACCAATCCGTTGAGGTGGATGCTGGTGAAATTGTTGATGGACCGACCGTGGAGTCCCATGTTGGGCTTGCAGCGACTCCCTGTATGTTAATCTGTTTACTACTTGACCCTTTCTGACAATACATAGGTTGTGTACAAAATGTTCATACACTCAGCCTTGAACTCGACCTTCCACGCCTCCCTCTTTTGATTCAAGAATTCATTCATGATCAGCACTATTCAGAAGACCCCAACCCTCCTGAGTTTGATCCGGCAACAGCACAAGTATTCCTGGGGAAAGTAGCCGTATTTAATTCTGCTGCAGCGTCATTCCATGCACCCAGTGATCTGAGTGGTACCGGAGGTATGCGTCGCGAGCACATCCGGGCAACACCATCGTGGCATGGCGGTGAATCTAGGCATGATTGTATCTTCGTCAATATGGGTGCTGACTTTGACTCTCCTATGGGTGGACTCGCAGTTGTGCGGGTCCTGTGCTTTTTCTCTTTTAACTATTGGACATCATACTATCCTTGTGCCATAGTTCATTGGTATTCTTATGTGCTTGAAGGACGTGATCCCGACACAGGCATGTACATTGTCACACCGACGACAACTGGTGATGGTGTTCCAGACATCTCAATTATTCACATTGATGCTATCTTTCGCGCTGCCCATCTAATTCCAGTCTATGGCCTGGACTTTATCCCCAAAATCAGTCCACACAACTTGTATGACATGTTCAACTCATATTATGTCAACAGATATGCAGATCACCATACGTCCTTCCCTCTGCTGAACACCTTCCATCTTCCTTTCCCTAACCGAATACCCTGCAGATCTGTGTCAACGACAGCCCCCCAGAGCTGCAGATGAAGCCAGATGAAGAATACAATGAACTTCTGAACAACCACCATCTTCTACGAGAATTCATATTTCCTGAGGTTTGTCAGACATGTTGACTTCAAACTTCACTAAAAGCAGATATCAATAAGAATACAACGAACTTCTGAACAACCCGCCGTCTTCTATGAGAATTCATATTTCCTGAGGTTTGTCAGTCATGTTGACTTCAAACTTCACTAAAAGCAGATATTGATAGGTAGCTCCAACTTCCAACACCCTGACTCTTACAGTCTGAGAGTCCCCACCAGACAATGGAAGCTCGCGGGGACAGTATGCAATAACAGTGCTATTGAAATATAGTGCCAGGCAAACGGCCCTAATCCTCATTATCTATCTGTCAACCTTTGTTGTCACTAGTGAACCCAGGTCAGTCCATTGGTGAACCAGCTACGCAGATGATGCTCAATACATTCCATTAGGCTGGTGTCTCCAGTAAGAATGTGACACTTAGTGACCCACATCTGAAGTAGATTATCAGCATTGCTACCAAAATCAAAACACCCTCCCTCACTGTCTACCTCGAGCCTGACATGGCTGCAGACCCAAGCTCCACCATCATCAAGGAGGATTCTGTCTTCGTAGAGTCATTCTCTGCCATTCCTGACGAGGAGATTGAGTCCAAGCTGTATCTTCAGTCGCTGTGGCTCCTTCGTCTTGAGCTTGATCATGCTAAAATGATTGATCACAAGCTCACCATGGCTTATGCCACCGGTTGCAGAAAGCTTCAAGACTGATCTCTTCATCATCTGGAGCGGACGTGGAATCTCAAGGTTTGCATTCATTCTACATATTATACACTAGTACAAGACTGACAGCACAAATTTAGAGTCACCAAGACAAGACTATTCCTCCCTTCCGCTCTCGAGCAATGCGTTGCATCTCAATTCCTGGGCCAGAAGCAGCTCTTCACCTTCCAGAAGCCCAGTGAGACCTCCTTCCCTGCCACTCTTGAGCGACATGTTCTGTCTTGATTCCTGGGCCCGAAACAGTTCTTCCCCCTCGTCCAGAAGCCCAGCGAGGCCTCCGTCCCTTCTGCTCTCGCCTCTGCTTCTTCTGCAGCCACCTCAGCCATGATCGCTGCCTCCGCCCGAACTATTATATCTTCCCATTGGTGCCTCCTCCCTCCCCTGCAATAGACATATTTCGAAGCCATGTAGTATACTAGTGTCCTGTTAATCAACGATTGATGTGACGAGCACCAATAAAACTTACCATAACATTTTTTATTGGAATATATGAATTTTAGTGATTGATCTCTGCGATGAGCAAGTTGTTTGTCACGCGCTGATTTTTTGACTATTCGGAACGATGTGCTAATGTAAATATATTACTAAGCAGGCACCTTGATCACTATCGCTGCCTTGACCGTCTGAGACTACTTATAGTGACCTTGGGCCTTAGAATAAATTGAATAAAGGATGTTACTAGTGACTTATTCCCCTTAACCGCCTGAATGGTATTTTTAAGTAACTTTAAGCAACCTAAGGCACAAAAAGGCACTTGATGATTGGCTGATGGCGAGGTAGTAGGTGAGATATTAAGCGAGGTAATATTTCCAGTCTCCTGTTCACTAATTTGTTCTGCTCTCGCAGACTCATCTATATACTATGTGCCGCTAATACTAAGTAGCCGAGTCTGTATGTACTAATGTATGCTTATTAATAGTGCTGCTGTGGTCCGGTCCAGAACCGTGGTTCAAACCTGACCAACGGTCTGGTTCTAGAAAGTCCGGTCCACTGCGACACCATTGAACCTGACCGAACCAAAGTATGGTTCTCGGTCTGTGTTGCCTGGGATGGTTCTCCATCAGTTCTGAATGGTTCTGAACGGTTCCGAACCTCATGTGAGTCGGTGATATTTCCATTCTACAATGTGTAAGGATTACCAATCGTTTGATGCCGGAAATAGCTGTTTCAATGCTTACCTTAACCACCATCAGTGCATTGCCAGCCTCAGTCAGCACGGACCTCAACTCTCCATCAGCGCCTCATGATTATCGACCCTCAGCTCTCCATTCTTGTCACTCTCACCTCACTCTCAGTTCACCGCTTCCGAATCTGTCAAAACCACTATGCAACTCTCGTCATTTCGTTAATACCATACCCGTTTATATTCGTACTCGCTCAGTCCTTTTGTACTCTCTTTCCTTTCTGTCTACTCTACCCTGTCAGGAGCGACACCACTCCCTTCAGCGCTCGTTGTCACATAATCGATTCAGCATAGCTATACCCAACCCTTAGTATTTCGAAGTATAAAAGTAGCCCATGTACACTCACTACCACAGGCAATCATACCAGTCTCCCAGTCTCAGTCTCGCACTCGTTATCTAAATCGCATCGCTATATCCATCGTTTATCGTCTCGCACTCGTCTCGATCATTATTGCATAACATTCGTTAACGCTAACTAGTTCTACAGCATTTCAGCATCGCACTAGCGGTCTCCACACCCCTTTGAACTTGCAGCGAGAGCCACTTAGGTTCTTTCATTGCAGTATCCGACACTTGCTCAGATTGTGCACGATTATCTTGCCATTCCGGGGAGGGCAGTTCCATCTGAGCAAGCATTCTCTAGCGGGGGCATCACATCTACCATCCGTCGTAATTCACTGGCGCCATCCACCTTTTCTGCGCTACAACTCCTGAAGGCAGCATACAAGTATGGTCATGTTTCAGCGGAGTCAGCTGCATTGGCTAAACTGTCAGAGCTCCTTCCAGATGTATAGAATTTCACTGTACATCTTATTTTCGCAAATATGATCTATGTTTTGGTCTGGTTCACGTTCGAACCTTGAGAGAACCGGACGCGACCATTCTGAACTGTTCTTGTTGGTCCGGTTCTGTGTTCAACAATATGCCCTGGACCGGACGCAGGTTCGGTTTGTGGTTCTTGCTCACCCCTCACTGAACCAGACTGAACTGGACCATGGCAGCACTACTTATTAATGAGTCCGTGTACCGTTGTGTTAGTGGGGACAGAGTCAGTGCGAGGTCTGGGTCTGCAGGGACGGTGGTGGCAGGGGTCTTAGAGGTTTTGGAGCCTTCTGGAGGCCTTAGGTAGCATGCCACACACATGTAGAGAGCTCATCCATCACCATCATAGCAGTTCTGTCTGTCTGTCTGTCTGTCTGTCTGTCTTGGGTCACCCCGTTCCACTGTATTACTAATGTTTGGCTCTTGTTTGCTTACTAACTACAGTGACTGCACTCGGACTTGTACATGTCTGGCACGTCACAACACTCCCCCTCGAGCACCGTTACTCTAAACTCAATCCAGCTCTCAATTTCTGCAAGGTTGGTCCAGGTAGCACCTTTGTGAAGATGGCCGTGGGACAATACTGGAGTTGTAGGATGCCGTTTTGGATGAGTTCGTGGATATAGTGGTATCAGAGGTCTATATGTTTGGTGCTTGCATGAAACTTGTTATTGGATGCTAACATGATAGCTCCCTGGTTATCACAGTAGGTGGGGATAGGTCCTTCTAGCGGTTTATACAACTCGCTGATAAGCGATTTGAGATATAGTATCTCTCGCGCTACTGAGGTGAGTGCTATGTATTCTGCTTCTGCCGTTGATAGGGCGATTAATGTTTGTTTCCTAGTGCTCCATGCTACAGGTGAACCGTGCAGCATGACCACATACCCAGACACTGAGTGTCTGTGGGGTTGGCTTGCCCAATCCGCGTCCACAAATGCTTCGAGGTTCTTGTCCATCTTGCCCAAGGTGAGTTTCATTTCTTTTGTTCCTTTTAGATAATGAATGGCGCGTTTAGCTGCCTCCCAGTGTACATTCCCTACCGCGTGCTCGTTGCTGCATACATTAGGGAGCCAACTGCTCTCTGGTATGGTACATTTTCGGATATTTTAGATTGGGTGCCTGTCGGATGATCTTCTCCTAGGCTTGTACCTGTTTCCACTGGCGTCTGGACTGGTTTGGCTTCTTTGAGATGGAACCGTTCTGTAACCGTCTTGATGTATGCTTCTTGGGACAGTGTTATTGTTTTCTCCTTTTTGTTTCTCTCTACCTTGAGTCCTAGCAACCAGGTGAGCTCTCCTGAGTCTGTTATTTTGAATCGTTTTCTCAGTTCTTCCTTGAAGCTGATTATATGTTTCAGGTATTTTGACGTTACGGCCATATCATCGACTGATACAGTTATGACTGTATGTTTGTCCTCTGCGCGTCGAAAGTAAACGGCCCTGTCTACCTTCGAGCGGTTAAATCCCGCATCCATGAAGAACCTTTCCAGTTCTTCGGACCATTCAAATCCGGCTTGCTTTAGCCCATAGAGGCTGCGCAATAACTTCAAGATCTTTCCTTCCTCTCCTGGCTTGAGATACCCAGGTGGGGGTCTCATGTATATATCATCTCTAAGCGTGGCATTGAGGTAAGCGCTTTTGATGTTAACTTGATGGATTTCTCAGTCTTGATGCACTGCCATTGTTAGGACGACTCTTATTGCCGACATATTTGAGGTGGGTGCAAATGTTTCGGTATAGTCAAGTCCGTGCTCTTGGTGCTGACCATTTGCTACTAGGTGTGCTCTTAACTTGATATTTTCTCCATCCAGTCCTCATTTGGTTGCCAGTACGAAATGGCATGGGATGATGTTTGCTCCTCATGGTGGGTCCACTTTCTCCCAGGTGCCTAGTTTCTCCAATTGACCTATCTCATAGTCTATTGCGTTTTGCCATTCTTCGGCATCTGGACCATTTAACGCTTCCTTTAGCCTTGGTTCTCGTTCTGCTGTGGCTATGGCATAATGTGTGTAAGAATTTGATTGACTGTCTTTTGGTTCGTCCTCCATTGCTGATGCCACTACCTTTCCGTCATTCAAAGCTTTGTAGTAGCCGTCCAGGTGGCGTATTCTTGTTGCCTTTGGTGTTTCCGGTGGTGGCAAGGCTCGTGTACTCTGAGGTGGCATTTTGGGGATTTGGGGTGGTGTTTGCGGAGTCGGTACTGGGGGTGGTAGGACGTGCTGGATGTTACTCTGGGTATTGCTCTTTGGAGCTGTTTCCCTGGACTCCCCCTCATCCACTACATCGTCCTGAGTGTTTATGGTGATAGGGAAGAAGCTAACATTTCTTTCAATAGATACCCTTCGTTTTCCCGGCCAAAATACCCAGTATCCCTTGCTCTCCTCATCTACACCAACACATAACACTTCTGCTTTTGCTTTCAACTTTCCGTGGTTCGGTGAGTGTACATACATTTGTTGTCCGAATTCATGCACTGCAGCTAAACTTGGTTTAGTCTTGTGCATTAATTCATATGACGTGTGTCCTAGGATTGCTCTTGAAGGTATGCGGTTCTTGAGCCAGGTAGCATAATTGATGGCTTCGGCCCATAAGAACTTCGGAAGATCTTTGGCGATGAGCATGGCTCGTGTGTGTTCGACCAATGTTCGATTTAGTCGTTTGGCTATGCTGTTCTGCTGCAGAGAATCATGTACTGTGAGTTGTCTCGTTATTCCTTGATCCTTCAAGTATTCATCAAACTCTTTGCTCAGATATTCGCCTCCTCGATCTGAACGAACTTTATTCAAGTGTGCTCCGTGTTGACGGCTGACATAAGCTTTGTACTGTTTGAATGCAGTAAGTGCATCACTCTTGTTATTCAAGAGGATGTTTCCACACCTTGTACCGGTAATGCCATGTCTCTCTCATCTAAAGGACATTATATTGACAAGGCATGGGGCAAGGACCGATACCGAGAGCTCATGAGAGTCGCCCGACAGTGGAGGCAGTTGAAGACGATGAAATGGCATGGCTTCGGCCATTGTTCCGACAGCCCGAATGCAGGAGATCTCGCATTATTTTGCCCGGCATGTCCTCAGCCTGGGATTAATGTGTCCTTCTCAGGGGATGAATCACTTGATGAGTGAGTCTTCCTCAATACCGAAGTCGCCTCAGCGATAATAACAACTCCAAGGTGGAAATACACCCGGTCATTTGTTATGGATGGAAATTTCAAAGCTGAACACCTGCATCCCATGAAGCCATTTGATGAAGTTTGGCTGTCAGATGGGTTGGGATTCATGGTGGGAAAGGACAGGTATAACACGCATCTTGCAGAGGCTGCCGACACTTTAGAAAAATCAAGCTGCAACAATCACCGGGCAGTAAATCAAGCAAATGCGGCTCGGCACAAGCTGGAATCCACGGGTATCAGGGGAGTAGCCTGTGCGAGACACGGTTGCTTTGTTCCTCACTCGATGGTAGATTTTCAGAAAGGCGAAAGGCAAGCCGACCCAGCCATTCGATATTCACAAGTTAACCATGCATCATTCGCAGACAAATGAACATGGACTATGCCCTTTGTGAGGCTGCCCGGCACAACATGGAAGGCATCACCAGGGCGGTCACCTTCTATGATATCAACTGTCAATACAACAAGCACTTTCGGGTTCGGGTGGATCGAAGCCGATTTCTCGAAATGGTTCCGGAATTGACCATCATTCCCGGAATCGGGTTGTGGCACATCCACGGACATCAGGACAGCTGCTATGTCCGATATGCGTCGAATTTTATCGAAGGCATCGGTCGGATTGATGGAGAGATCATGGAGACCCTATGGTCACGTCTCAACCTGATTTCCCCTGCTGCTCGGGGAATGTCATCCCCGCATCGAAAGGAATGTCTCGATTATCAGATGAATGATTCCAATTTCTGCAAGATGATCCGCATGAAAAGGACCCTTTGCCGAAAATACAAGCAGGCGAAGAATGGCATTGCCGAAAGTGAAAAGGCTTTCGACATACTCAATGAAGCAGCACCCGGCGATTCAAAGACAGAGTGGCTAGCCAGCGAGAGGATCGCTCAGTCCAGCAGAATAAATAATCCTGCGGCTATGGATGTATATGAGATTAATATCAAGAAGGGTTAGTTGACTTTGTCTCCATCAAAGTCTGATTTAATTTTGCATTCAGCACCGAGCAAAAAGGAGATCGAGCTTAGGCTACTAGAGGAGGGTAATGCCTGAAATGCAGCACCTGCTCGCAGGTCTGTGGCGACATGGATATCAATGGGGTTGGCGATTGAAGAGGCTCAAATCGCATTGCTCATCGAGGTCCGAAGGATTGGTAGAAGAACTACCGAGACACAGAAGTTAGACATCGCCCGGCAACGCGATCGTCTCCAAGGCCAGATAGATGGATTCACTCGGTCTGCTATTACGCATCTCGGAGAGGGATTTGATGCAGATGAAGATCCTGAAGACTTGTACTTGGACATTCTTGATGATCTCGATGATGACTTGGCAGACTTCACCGAGACATCTGACACATGGGCAAACTCCCCTGAGCTCACTGTAATCCCATTGCCATCAAACCTCGGGGTAGATCGATGCAGACGCTGTATGGCAGACGATCTCATTCTGCTGGAGATGTCTCTTCGTGAAGGGCAGGCCAATGACTCCCTTCACAACCTCCGAATTCACTTGTGCAACAAGGCAATTCTGTTTTGAACAACAGTTAGGCAAGCCAAATTCCAGGCCCTGAAAACTCGAGCTTGGTCCCAGGTGACGTCGGTGCAGCAGGCAGTGTCCCTCCATGCCAGTATATATACGAAGACGAGGAAGCAAATGATGCAACTGGAGCCAGGGCAAGACCAGGTTCAGAAATACAAACCCCTGCTTCGAGAGCAACTCAAAATCAGCACTGCCGTCGGCGATCCAAATGCCCGAGGTCAGCGAAACGAGTCCCTCGCTTGGTTCTGGTCAGTCGAAGTCGACCTTGGGGGTCCCGATCACTCGTGGAATGAGGAATGTGAGTTCGGGCATGCTTGATGTGTCCCGCACTCAGCTGACGGAGTCATCCGAAGTTTACCGAGTTCATTGGCTCCGGGCAAAGGCACTACGGGATCGATGGAAGGAAGAAATGATGTTGGTCCAATTGGAGATGGATTGGACATGTAACTTTTTTTTGTGGAAAGCAACCCAATGGGGTGACAGGATGCGCGAATCATTGGTGAAACACCTTCCGGGTCATGCATGCTACTTGGGAAGGCAATCCCAAATGTATTCATTGCTGGCACAGGATGCCCAGGCAGCATTTCAAGACCTGAAGACCGGGTTTATAGATGCTCGAGATGAATGAAATTTTTTTGCCAACGATGACCCAAACATTTTAGTCCCGGGAATTGGCCGGGTCGACCCATGTTGGAGTTTGAAAATTTTTATCAATCAACCAGTGGCTCATATCTTGACCTCCGAACCAACTGCCATTGTCATTGTCATTTCCAGCTTCATAATCCTGCATTAACCATGTCTGTATTGCATACTCCCCCAACATCCCCTTCTAATTCTCAGACTTCCGGCAATGGGTTCCGACCCCTCACACTCACTCAGGCAGATATTGCAGCTACAATGTCAATGGCTGCATCTCGCATCCGAGCATCCATCTCTCAATATCAGATGGAGGCTGCCCACACCCAGGAGCCATCTGCTACTCGGATCACGCACTTTAAAGCCGGGCTGCAATGGGAGATAGCTGTAAGAGGCTGATGACTGTGGTGGTCAATGCTGACATTTCCAACAGACTTTTGTGACTCCCATCCTGCAGTACTCAGCTGCAAGGAACATCATTTCGGTTGTTCCGAGCCCGGTTGCTCATATTCTTCAGTTGATTCCCAAGCTCACCTGGAACATGGTTCCGGACCACATCTTTTCATCCCACCTATGCCAGTTTCAAGACGTTGCAGATCTGGGGGATCCTTCCCGCATTGTATCCACCTATGGTACTCCATGGTGGACCGGATCAACTGCCATCCCGAACGAATTATGGCCATGGGATCAGGTATTCGCTAATTGTGTCTGTCACTACCAGCATTGGCTAGTAAGACTTTTACAGAATTTCCTTGAGTGATGACTAATCCTTTCTAGTCTGGCGTTGAGGACGAACGTCTTGTTGTTCCCGAGCAGGTGGATGAAAGCTCAGGTTGCAACACTGAAGGCACTGAGGTGGATGAGGGAACGCCTCCTGACAGTGATTGAGGATCAACAAGCTGGCATCCGTGAAAAGATGGCAGAGATTCAGATGTACACCGCCGTCCTAACCAAATTGAACCCAAGGGGACCAGAGTAGTTCTAGTCCTTCAGTTCAGAATGTTGAAGTCTAAATTCTGTACATGATGAAATAAGTACTGAAAATTACATACTGACTTTCGAATATCTGACCTATTGCTACAGTGGCTCAAAAAACCGTCCGTATGTTTTGGCATTTTTCACTATCTATAATATTGTGTGAGAACAAACAAATGCCTCAAAAACATGCTTATACCACATTGTAGTATGGCTTCAGGGCTTTCATTTGAGCCCTACACCGTGGGAAGCGGTGGAGATATGGTGGAGATACAAGGCTCACAAAATGGTGACTCATGCGGACAGTTTTTTGACTCAAGTATTTTACAGTAATAACCAGGTATTCTAGTATTTTGTATGACCTCCCTTGGCTTTAATTACTGCCTCTATCCTTCTAGGCATACTCTCAATTAATTTCTGGCAATCCTCAGCTGTGATCTTCCCCCATTCCACTGCTACTCTCTCCCAAAGCTCCCATACTCCTTTAGGGGGGTTTTCATAGGCTTGAAGCTTTTTCTTGAGTGTTCCCCAGAGATGTTCAATGACATTGACATCAGGAGACTGTGCTGGCCAGTCAAGAACATTGATGTTATGTTCTTCAAACCATTCCCTAGCTCTTCTGGATGTGTGCTTGGGATCATTATCCTGTTGGAAAATGATATCTTCTTCATCAATCCCTGATTCTGCCAAGCTAGGCAGCAAGTGGTCATTTAAAATGTCCACATACTGCTCAGCATTCATCTTCCCCTCAACCTCAGCAAGCATTCCCACACCATTCCATCCCATACAGCCCCATACCATTAAAGAACCTCCTCCAAACTTGACAGTCCCATTAACCTCTCTGTCTGTTAGGCCATCTCCCTTCTTTTTCCATACATACACCTTCCCATCTGACCCAATCCTATTGATTTTGGTCTCATCTGACCATATAACATGCTTCCAGTCCTCTACAGTCCAGTGTTGATGAGCTAAGGCAAAGGCTAGTCTTCTCTGCCTATGTTTGATGGAGAGAAGAGGCTTTTTCTTCTTTGTTACTGCCTTGAGATGAGCTGCCTTGAGAACATTCCTCACAGTTTGTGAAGAGACAGGGGTAGTGATGGTGGAATTGATATAATGGGTGGCTTGGACAGCATTATCAGCCTTTCCTGTAGTGATATGTTGGATAATAGCCCTTTTGTCAGTAGAGGTAAGCTTGGATGGACATCCTCCACAAGAGTTTTCCTTGTCTGGGTGGCTTTCTTTGATGAACTTGGCCACAGTGGACTTGCATATTCCAGTTCTAGAGGAAATTTGGCGAGCAGAGAGGCCAGCATAAGACAGAGAGAGGATATTATCTCTTTGAGCAGAGGAGATGGCTTTCATGGTGATTATGACTATGATACATGAGATATTCTGGTTTATATAGTTAGATATAGTCATAAAATAACATAATGACACCACTTTATAATTTATATAATAGTGGCATGATTTTTATGGTGTCATAAATAATGATTTATATAGTTTTAATATACACTCAAAAAACTGTCCACATGAGTCATCATTTTATAAGCCTTATATCTCCACCATATCTCCGCCGATTCCCACGGTGTAGGGCTCAAATAAAAGCCCTGAAGCCATACTACAATGTGGTATAAGTATGTCCTTGAGGAATTTGTTCATTCTCACACAATATCATAGATAGTGAAAAATGTCAAAACATGCGGACAGTTTTTTGAGCCACTGTATATGCTGAGTCCTGCATACCAAATATCGAGCATCGAGATCCAGATATCTTGAGTTCCAAATATTGAGTCCCAAACATAGAGTCCCGGATATCCAGTCCCGAAGCCCAAGATTCGAGACGAGACTTGAAACTCGAACATTGCTATGAGTTGCGAGTTTTGAGTCCCCACCGAGTCCTGACAATCAAGTCCCACAGCCTGACTATCGAGTCCCAACCATCGAGTCCCAACCATCGAGTCCCGACAATCGAGTCTTGAAACCCGAGTCCTGACAATTGACTCCCGAAGCCCGAGATTTGAGTGCCGACCATCGAGTATCGAGTCCCCAATATCGAGACCCAAAACCCAAGCAGCCCGAAGCCCGAGATTCGACATGAAACAAATCAAAACTCCAAACACCACGACACTTTCTTGAATCACCGAGTACCGAAACCCGAGTACCGGGTACCGAGTCTTGAAACCTGAATCCGCACTATCGAGTCCCAACTACCGAGTCTTGAAACCCGAGTCCCGACAATCGACTCCCGAAGCCCGAGATGTGAGTGCCGACCATCGAGTATCGAGTCCCTATTATCGAGACCCAAAACACGAAGCCCGAAGCCCGAGATTCGACACTCGAAACAAATCGAAACAAAACTCAAAACATGACACTCATCAATTTTGGGAGTTGTTTTCTTGAATCACTGAGTACCGGGTACCGTGTACCGAAAACCGAAACCCGGTACTCGGTAGTCGGTGAAATCGAATATCGAGTCCCGACTATCAAGTACTGGGTACCACATCACCATCATCGGGATCATCATCGTCCAGAGGTCCTACGGCAGGAGTGCGTGTTGGGGTTTCCGGGTGTCAACGATTAAGGAGTTCGGATATGGTTTGAGCGGTTCCATGGGTGCTAACACGGCGCTGAGAGAAACTGGTGAAGGTGTTGACTATAGGTGTCAGATCACGACGGAGGGAGGTTAGTCCGACCGCGTGCAGAGTTGTTTGTGTCTTGGTAGGAGGCATGATAGATGTTAAGTAACTCAGAAAGGTATGAGTTCGAATATACTGTTAAGACCGTACTCAAGTAGTATCGGATCCGAAGGGCTTCGGCCTCAGCTCGTGCGCTGTGCCCCTTTCCCGAGTCTTGCCCCTTATTTCAGAGAGCTAAAGTATCACGTCTAGTGAGACGGATAAGTATCGTAACGGATAAGTCTTGTATTGCAACGGATAAGTATTGCAATGGATCCGTTAAGACTTCCGGATATCGAATGTATAGAGTAACGGCTAATCCGGATCGGATCTGGACTAGAAACTAACGGGTGAGGACTGTCCGAAGACAGAGGCGGATATGTAGACTATAGGAATCTATCCTAAGTCTCGGAGTAGACAAGAGTAGCGTACTCAAGTCCGGACGGATAACGGAGGGACTTAGAGTCCAGACGGAACGAGTGCAATCTAAGATGATATTCGAACTGATCTACTACAGCGCATATACAAAGGTTTATATACTACGGATAGCTAACAGAATGATCAATAAGCAAAGGTGCGAGGCTATGTACGAAAGTATAAGCAAAGTCTAAGTGGAGCGTATTGGTAAGTTGGATGGATCACGAATCATGAACCGGGAATGAAGTACAAGTAAAAGCGGATTCGTAAGTGTAGCGGATCAGTAAGCATAGCGGATCAGTAAGCAAAGCGGAAGTAAAGGATAACCGGTATACCGGTGTACAGGAATACCGAAAGGAGATGAACGATAGTTAGAGTTATATGAACAGGAAATGAAATAAGAATCAAAGCGGATCTGTGGACCGGACGATGGATATGTTCATCGGATCTGGATCGGATCTGTAACCGGATATATGGTATATGACAACCCCGGATCGTACCTTAACTCCAGCTGCAGGCTTGGCATACTCATCCGAGCATTAGAATAATTCCCCATGCTAGTGAGAATATCGAAGCATTCGGAAATCGATGAGGGGTCTCGATGATTTGGGGTTTCCCGATTGCATATGATGGTGAGGCTGTTAAACACCGTTGCCCAGTACTGGAGAGTCTCTGACATCTTCGGCAGTTCCTTGCTTCGTGCCTTTTCTCCGAGGCTCGCAAAGGCTTGCAACCCTGCCCAGTACTGCTCAGGATGCATCACCCTGAGTGCTGCTGTGGCAATGGCTGCTGGCCTCGCAATGGCTTTGAGGATGTTCTTGGAGGATGGTCCCTTCAATGATGCAGATACCTCCGGATCGGACTGATTCTATGGGATTGGTGAGTTTAACTACCGAGATCGCCATCTCATCAGATCCTACCTTGTGCCCCTGCTGAAACCATGCCGGAGATAAATTAACGCATCCGGGAGTTAGGACATCATTTTCCGAGCTTGGTGTGAACCACTGTTGATTAGTCCGCCAAATCCCATCGAGCTTTATGCTTTGTTCGAGCATGGGAGCTAGCAAATCCGAGGCCGCCCAAATTTCATTCTGTACGTACCATTTGATGTTCAATATCCATCCAGTCACAATATATATAACACACCTGGGTGGCATCGGTCAAGGCATCTGGGAGGTACCATGCGATGATGCCACCGGATGCATCAAGAATTGTCGCGGGTATGTCGATCAACTTTGTGCCCTCATGGCCAGGAGGACACCTCTCGAGCAACTTTTCCTCTCTCTCTTCATTACGCCCCGTGTCCTTTGGGGAGATCAATTTGCTATATCTTGCAATATCAATCGGCATCTGAACTGTGACGAAGCAATTTGACTGATAAAACGAATTTTCCGAATCTGCAGGAAGACTCACTGGGATTTTTATATGCCTTTATGAGCCGATCAACCAATTGATCACAAGCCATCACCAGATCAGTGTCTAGGGTTGGAGAAGGTATAACTGGGTCTCCTCCTGTCTTCTCTGCATTGAATTTCTGTTCCGTATAATCACATGCCACATGAGTGACAGTCAGGGCCCAAGTGCGCAAGAGGGTTATTTCATCATCGGAAGTGGAAGAAACATCCATGATTGAATTGATCTTGTGAGATCAGAAGCTGAATCCTGAATGTCCGCACTTTGGTGTTAAAGGGGGTGGAGATTGAGAGGATCAGATAAGGGAGCCTTGGATGATCTGAGCTTTCAAAGATCTATTTCTCTTATCATCTATTGCTCAATGAAATACCACATGATTGGAAGTCTGTTGGATGTCAGATACTCGTTTGTCGAGACCCGGGCCTCGGATTTCGGTACACTTCACTCGATTTTGATACCCGGGACACCATAGTTGGAACTTGTCTCGAATCTCGGGTCTCGGGTCTCGGGCGTCGGGTCTCGGGTCTCGGGCATCGGGTCTCGGGTCTCGATGGTCGGGACTCGATATACGGGACTCGTTGGTCGGGACTCGATACTCAATTGTCGGGATTCAATGGTCAGGCGTCAGGTTTCATGACTCGGTAGTTGGGACTTGATAGTCGGGACTCGATGGTCGATTTTCGGGATTCGATAGTTGGGGCTCAGATATTGGTACACTTCACTCAATTTTCGGTGGTCGGAACTTGGCATTTGGCATTTGGTAGGCTTGGATGATGTTGGCTTTCAAAGATCTATTATCATCCATTGCTCAATGAGATACCAGATGATCGGAAGTGTGCTGGACATCACATATTTGTTTGTCGAGACCCGGGTCTCGGAACTCGGTACACTTCGCTCGAGTTTCCACTTCACCCCTTTGCAAAGCTCCGTGCCATACCACATCATTAGATGACTTTGAATAATCACCTCCTTTGATTTGGATGATATACAACTAGCTGAGCTCCATCATGTCTACAATTATCATTCTCCTGGGCCCACCCGTCTATCTTATATACCCCCACGTCGGCCTACCCATCTATGCAATATATGTCTCCCGTCGGCCCACCTGTATATAATACATCTTTTACCACTCCCTTGGCCCACCCGTCTACAAAAGAATATTAATTCGTCGGCCCACCCGTCTAATATGATATATATCTGGGCCCACCTGTCTATGTGATAACAAGCACCCTTGATATACCCGGCTATTTGATACATATCTACCTTGGTACACCCATCTACATAATATCCAACTACCTCGGCCGATCCGTCTATTGAAAATTCATGTCCATCGGCCCACCCATCTACTTTACATATTCCCCACCTGGGCCCACCCGTCTCCATCGGGAATAATAACACTCCCGGCCCATCCGTCACAGTTGAGGATATATCTACCCTCGGCCCATGGTCCGCTGGCCCGTATCATACGGGATATTATGCACGTCCGTCCACTCGTATAATACGGAGATATGTTACTGCAATATGTGTGGTTTGTTGATATGAGGGTAAACACCATTTTTGGGGTGTAAAGTGCATTTTTCAGTGCGATTGTGGTCTTCTTGTCTCCCAATGGTAGATCTATACTGACATCTCCTTGTCCTATTGCGTCTATTGTAGATCCGTCTGCAGTGTGGACCTTCTGTGCATTTATGGGGATGAAGTTTACAAACTTTGAGTGGTCAGGGCAAAAATGGGATGTGGCACCAGAGTCTATGATTGCTCCGCGTTTTTCGACAGGTATGTTCAATTGCTTTGCTATTGTGGTCATATCTGATGACGTGAAAGCATATTTGTTTGTTCTTTCAGTTTCAGTTGTGACATTGGCTGCCTGTCTGCCTGTACTTCCTCCTTTCTTCTGCCTTGGTCTTTGACCCTCTTTCCCTCCTCCTGGCCTCCAACAATCGACCTTATAGTGACCTTTCTTGTCACAATTGTAGCACATTATATCTTGATTTGTGCTAATCATTGTGCGACCCTTCCTTTCGGCTGTCCTTGCTGAGAATGCATTGTTCCCGCCCTTCTTCATTGACTTGTGATCTCCCAGCTGTCTATGCTTGTATTCTTCGGTGATGACACTGACTAGTTCATATGGGGTGAGTGGTCGCTTTGTTATTTGAGCTGCTGCATTGATGGATGATAGTAGGGGTCTATAGGATTCTGGCAATGATCCCATGAGGATCACATAGAAATCTTGTTCTTCAATGCTTGCTCCCATGCCTGCTAATGATTTGCGGATGCAAAACATATCTCCAAAGTGCGCATTTACATCACCTCCTTCCTCGCATCTTGTTTCTTGTAAGCATCTGCACAGGTCTATTTGCGCTAGTTCGCTTTTGCCTTCATGTATGGTACATATCTCTGTTCATATCTTCAAGGCATTTCCTAGATTCTGAACTCGCAATAACAACCTATCTGTAATTGTACTGAATAGATGTTGTTTTGTGAATGAGTCCTTTTGCAGGTACACTTCTATCTCTTTCTCCAAGTCATCGATTTCAGTTTGACTAGCCTTTGTCTTGTCAGGCTTGATCATGTCTCCTGCCGAGTCAATTTCGAAAGAAATAAATTCCTTTTTCTGTCCATCCAAATAGCGCATCAAACCTCGCACACGTATCACCATCTGTGCCCTTTCCTTATAGGTAATCCAGTTCGAGCCATCTTCAGCAAGCTGGGGGATATTATAGAGCGGTGATGTCGAGCCGGTGTGAAAGAGAAATAGCGACTTGGCTGTTAGAAACTAGCGCTACTTATCCAAATAGGCGTGAGTGTAGTGTTCGACCCAAGAGGACTGCTATTGAAGCAACTCCCTACTAATATGCAAGGGAAGCGATAGCGCGAAGGGCTAAAAACCTATAGCGACCTAAGACCAAAAACTGATGAGTAGCGCTATAGCCATCAGCGACTAGCGACAAGTGAGTTCCGACAGAGAAACATGCGTATAAGTGAGATGCGCTATGCAAGTTGCTTTATGCGATAGTGCTATGCGACGTCCAACGAGCGACAGCGAGAAGAAATCAAAGGAAGCGAGAGCGAGAAATAAGATAAGACAGTGCAAGTGAAATGCCTGGTTGCGCCTAGATTGTAGCGCGACTACCAATAGTGATCCAAACATTGCGAAAGTCAAACTTAAGAGGGAACTTTTGCGACACGCACTTACATAAAGCAAGTCAAGCGACACGCGATCAAAGAGATTTGGCAAGAGCAGAATTGATTGCACCAAGACTGAGATACAGCAGCTAAAGTGACTCCGACACCAGCAAAGGTCCGGGGAAGGGAAGTACTGTACTGTATGTGCAACAGATCATTTTATCATACTGCGTAAGGGTTCGGAATTGCGTAGGCGAGTATAGTAGCGATACTGGCGAGGGTATGATGTAGCGACAGGAAATAAAACATGCAGCACTGCAGAACATGAGGATACATGTAATAAGACCTGCGACTGATGAGTAGCAACATTTAAGGAAAAATAATGCACCAATGGAGGTGGGTGGACATAGGCAGGACATGGGAGGATGGAATACCTAGGTGTCGGACTGGGCAGCGCGCTATGGGAGAACAGTGGTTCTCAAGCGGATAACTTGGGAATGATAGCGCTGGTGACTAGCGCCTTACTCTTTTTCCTCTAGGCAAGGCAAAATATGCCTATGAGACTCATACGTGCCCAATGCTGGTATGATTGTCACATCTGCGGGAGACTCAAATACCGACTGTCCCCAGTTGGTCTCATGTTGCGACTTGGACTTAGCAAAATTTCATCCATCGATAAGGGCACGTGATCGATGGCGACCCGATATGGAAGTGATGATTGGACAGCGGAAATTTGATAGAAGTGGTGGACACAATTGATGAGCCGGAACAGTGGGTGGAAGTGTAAACATGCGGTGGTCGCGATCGGTGGACTAGAACCAAGGAATAATGGGCATGCAGTGGTCGCGAAGAGTGGGTCGGGGTCAATGGAAGTGTGGGTTGGATCGCAATTCCCTGAAAAACCCTCCGACCTTTCCTTCATCCGCTCCTTCATCACATACTTCCAAAAATGTCTTCCTCACTTTCTCAGAAATTGTCAACCCCAATGTCGACAAACTGCAACGCACTTTGCCGACCTTAGGCTCAAATTAGTGCACCTGTTCGAGGCTATCCCTGAGGACTGCCCTGAGTTAATCCAGTGAAAGGAGGAGTGGGTGTGCTGTCATGCATGGTATGGGAACCATACCATGACATATGTAGACAGGAAGTATTAATAGGAGAGTATACTAAGGTATACTTCATTGTATTACAGGCTTGGTTTCATTTATGACAGATTTACTTGTACTTATATTTTCAGTTTGTTAGTTTCCATCAGTTTCTTTCTCTTTCTTTTTCTAAGGCTTATTCAGCCATCAATTTACTCAGTGAGCCACAAATATGTTACTTAGTGTGTCATGTGACTGGCAATATGCTGATTTGTAAGGATTCTTCATGATTTGTCATGCAGTTTCCATTTGTTTCAGCCACAGATCCTTCAGTGAGGCATCAGATATGTTTGTAAGCATGTCATGTGACTGGCAATATGCTGATTTGTAAGGATTTGTCATGCTTTGTCATGATTTATCATGCTTTGTAATAGTATTTAGTATTTATGTATATTAGATTGATAAGCAGCTGATTCAGCACTGCCAAATGGCATGGTTAGTAAGCCAGTGACTTACTAATGCTGTGATGAGTCATGCTTAGTAAGGGGGGTCCCAAAAAGGTATAAAAGGAGCCCATCTTGCATCTAGTAATCAGACTTCCCACTTTCCACTCTTCTCTCAAACCGTTGTGTTAGTGGGGTCTGGTTCGGTCTGAGCCAGGGGTCTGCCTGAGGTGCCAGGGGTCTTGCCTGGGCCTCGAGGCACTTAGATACATATACCGAGAGCATGTTTGTAGCTAGTCCTCACCCTATCCATCACTGTTTGTCCTTTGTGTTTGGTTCAAGTCTGTCACCTCTTGTCTCGTAGGCCCCGTTCCACCATGTGAGACCCAGTAAGATTCTGAAAGTGCAGGCCAAATAGGTTGCCTTGAAGTAAGATCTAAGACACTTCTACTACTAGTTATATACTACCTAAACTAGAGGTTGACTATATAACACTGAGAAACTTTGTATCACTGAAACCACGAGAAAGACAAGAAGAGGACATGTCAGTAAATCCTATCCCTGTATAGTTGTGTTGTCACTATATATGTGTTCCATATAAGACCCTTAAGTAGCAAGACATCACTGGAGCCCACTGCAAGGGAGGCTTCTTCTTGTTTAAAGTTTACAACCGATCATCGCCTGAGAAAGTTCATTGCGGAACTTTTAAATAATGTCATATTCGTCATTGTCTATTTGTAAACCACGTTGTCATCTTCGTCATTGTCCACTATTTTTGTGGAACATTCTGATACATTGCCATGCCAAGCCACTATCAATGCATTTGCCAACTCAGATATTCGTACAATGGCAAATCCGTCTACACTGTCCACGTTAACAATGCCCAACCTGGGATCTAAGGCAGCACCTGCTAAGTTCAAGGGAGGGTATTCAGAAGTCAAGGGCTTTCTGAAACACTATGAGAAACTGTGTGAATTTAACAACGTAGCTTCAGACATATGCACTTATGTTTTATCAGGCTACTTGTATTGACCCGCAAGTCGAGAATTTATTAGCTGCACCACAAAAGAAGGGTCAAAACGAATCATATTCACAAAGCAAACAAGCGCCAAGTCAAATGAATACAAATAGTCAAAACTGGCCTAACAATAGGCAGAATGTATCTAAGGGTGCACAACCGGGAACAAGATTTTATAGTCCGCCAAACACCCCATTCCAAGAGAGAATGTGCTTTGGGTGTGGGGAGAAAGGACACAGCCTACCCTTCTGTCCACTATTAATGAAATTAATAGGAGAAGGGAAGATCATTACAACTCAGAACAGCCACATCACGAGGCCAGACGGCCAATTTATTAGAAGGCTTCCTGAGGAAAGCGTCATGGAAGCTTTAAAGTGCGAGGACCAAGTACCTGTGTCCCATTTCATCAGGATAAACGTGGAAACAGGGAATCAACAATCTAAGAGTGCATATATTGAGGAATATGTCAGTACCGAAACCGAAACTGAATCAGAGGAAGGTACATACAATAGTGCCACAGATAACGACTCCAACGAAGAATATTTCGCCTTCCCAGTGGAACATACCACGCGAAACTCGAACTGAGCGAGGCAGGAACGTTTCGATCACGTGTTCCCACCTTCAGAGTCTAAGAGAAATGGCGTTGAGAGAGAAAACAAGGGAAAAAATGCACCTAAGAGGAATGTGGCGCAGCCACACACTAAGTCCAAGGAAAGCATGTCATCCAACCAGAAGGACCCATCCTCCAAGAGAAAGGGAGAACTGCCTGTAAAGAACAGTGAGAATAAGGAGCAGGTGGACAGAAGCAAGATAGGAAGAGGTTGGGACAGTGAGGACATCATCATGGATGATGATGCCATAGAGAGCAAGAAGGACTTAGTGAAAAGGAAGGAAACTGCTGTGGGTATCACAACCTGGCAGGCACATATAAGAAAAGTGCTCAACCAGTATAAGTGAGTCTCAGCTCTGCCTAGCTGCTATACTTGCAGAATGCAAGAACGTTCGACCCTAAAGGGGAAGCAAGGAAAGCAAGGATCTATGGAATGATGCTGAACAACCCTGGTGAATGGCGGTGAAAGCGTAAGAAAGCGCATGCGGGAAAGCGAAGTGCGAAAGTGCGCGAAGCGCAGGAAGGTAGTGCAAGTGGTGCACAAGTGTAGGAGACTGATACTGAGACTGATAAGAGGTAAAGCGCGGATCTTAGACGGATACTGATAGTGCCACTAGCTATAGACTGATGCTAGGGCCTCAAAATGATGATGGACTCATGCATTGCATGGAACTAACTGGTGATAGATTCTGAGTGGTAGGAAGGTAAGGTGGAAAAGTTGGGTGTAAAACAAACATGAGAGTATGTAAGTTCTACCTAAGCGCTCTCCCTGGGCTCAGAGCTGAATAGGGAGCGCTCTAAGTATGTAAGTGAGGTAAGGTGATGTAAAGTAAGGGTGCATAACGAAATAGGAAGTGTAATATGCCAAATATAGTCAGATAACAAAAAGGGACATACCAAGGGACTGGTCAGACGATGGATGGATGCTCCTGGATGCTGTGCGATGCAGGGCGCTTAAGTGCGAGAAAGCGCGCAAGGCATGCATGCGGGAATACTGCGTGTTGTGTGGGAAAGTGTTGCGCCTATGGCGCGTTTCGCGGGAAGTGGTGCGCTCCATGGTGGAAGTCATAGTGGATGATGGGCGAGTCGTGCAATAAAGTGCCAGTTGTCAGAATTCGTAAAATGAGCCCATATGCGCCTGCAGAAATGCGAGTCTCTACACCACTCACCAAGATAATTTAAGCGCCGACTGGAAATTGCCGGCCTGTCAATGAATCTCAGAGCTTACAGCTAAGTTCAAACCGGAGAAGGTCCTTGAGTCTGTGTTGAGGACTCCCATTAGATTGGAGGTGGGAGAATTACTTGGGACTTCCCACGAGCTCTGTGGAATTCTCGCTAATGCCATTAAACCGAAACTGATTCAAAATGAACCAAAAATTGAGGCCCACTCAGTGTGGACCAAAACCTGAGGCTTACTAATCAAGATTTCTATGCAGTGTGACGGCCACGCAATAAATGCTATTATTGATACCGGTTCACAATTGAATATTGTTAGTAAGCATATTTGGAAAACAATTATTAATCATCCTATTGACATTGTCAAATCTGTCTCAATGAATGACGCGAACGGCGGGGAAGGCAAACTTCGCGGATTAGTGCAGAACATGCCCCTGAATTGTGGGGGTGTGAATACTCAAGCTACTTTATTTGTCGGTGACCATGTCCCATTCAGCTTACTGTTAGGGAGACCCTGGCAATGCGGTAACTATGTATCTATTGATGAAAGAAAGGATGGTACATGGTTATTGTTTAAAGATCCACTAGATTTAGAGGTCAGGTACGAACTTTTGTGTACACCTGACGGGACCAATCCACACTGGGACTTCGAGCCGTCCACATGGATTGGAAATCTTACCGAATTGAGTATGCTCATTGTTTTAAATGAACTGTCCACAGATTTTTTTGAGATGCGTCCACAACCATGCAACATGTCGAATCACGTGAATTCCCAATCTGAATTCAAACCTGAGCCAAACAAAAGTATTCGTCAGCAATGTGTCAGCGAACCCAGGTATTATTCAAAAAATTCAATTTAAATCAAATAGAATTGCCTATAAAAAAGGCATTTACATCAGATTTTCGTTCGCGGTCCACAAGCCTTGTGCCTGCAACATACAGCGTGAGGCCACTTGAATATAATCCACACACCTCGTTTAGTCTGCCACACTTGGCCAAACAACGCGTGGACATGGGTGACAATACCTTTGCAGGTGTGCATGCAAATGTCCATGACTTCCTTTCTAGGAACCCTGGGAATCTCCACTTCTCAACATCCATTGATGATGACGCTCTAACTCTTTCATTTTACCCTTCAAGTTATTCACCCACCAATGTCTCAAAGTCACAAGGCTCTTCCTTTCCACTATCCCCATCCTATTCTCCTGTCCAGTGGGAATATCTTCCCACTAGACAGGACAGCCACATTGTCTCACCAGGACTATGCCACGTTCCACTTCGTCTCTCGGACTCCCTCGATGAAACGGATTCCCCCAACTTGACAACCCTTCCAAGCCTTGGAAATGCCCAGAGGAGGGAAGGGAGTGTGTTTGAGGAGGAAGAGGATGAGTTGGAGAGTGATGGAGGTAATGAGGATGTGGCGGGTGAGTCACTCCTCTCTTTTTTCATCAAAACATGTCCAGATAATGACTTCGCCATGAATATTGATACAGGTGCAAGCCTTTTCGTCCCAATGGGCTTTTAACTCCTTCTTCCATTGTGCCCACCCCAAACAGCACCCTGTTCATTCCATTCCTTTTCTATCACATCTATCCAGAACGGTACTCCATCTAAAGTGTTCTTTCCCGTCGTCTCCTCTGATGGGAACGCCACTCAAGCTATACCATTCTCCTCGTCTACCCAGCCATCTATTCAGAATGCTAAACTGTTTCCTCCCCCGGTCATGAACATGGAGGAGGGTGGTCTATCTACTTCACCGGGAACGTTCTCTCATCCTAGCATGGCCATTGGGAACGGTCCCGTTTTTAATTCATCCAAAGCGTTCTCTGCCACCGACCAGTCTAATGAGGACAAAAAACCATCTAATTCATCTAACACGTTCTCTCCTCCTGCCATGTCCAATGGGGATGCTACTACGACTACTTTATCCAATGGTTTCTCTACTCCTGCTAATGCAAATATGGATGGCACTCAGCCCACTGTGTTTAACGCATTCTCTCCTCCTGCCATGAGTATGATAGATGCCACCCAGGTTATTTTGTCCAGTGTGCTCCCTCCTTCTACTGTGTCTAATGAGAGCACTGTTGAGCCTGGTTCATCTGGCACATCCTCCCCTGCTATAAACATGGGAGAGACCACTTTACCTGCCTTGTCTAGTGCCTTCTCCCCTTTTACCGGGACTCATGAGAACAGCACTCAATCTACTTTGTCTAAGGCATTGTCTCTCGCCGTATTGCCTGAAAGGGAGGCCTTTCTTTCTGTAATGCCCAGTGCCTTCTCTCCTGCTATCATGACCAATGAGAGTGCCATTTTCTCTACTCTGTCCAATGTGTCCTCTCCTGGTACTGTCATGACCCATGAGACCACTACTCATCAAGCTTTGTCCAACGTGTCTCCTCCTGCTGCCCCATCCATTGAAAAAGAGAACGATGCCCAGCACACTCCATCTAACGTGTTCTCTTCCGCTGCTATATCATCCAATGCATTCTCTTCTATCATGGCTACCCATAACGCAAACCTTTTCTCTTTTAACAATGTTGTTTCGCCCACTTTGCTGATGCCCACTGTCCCATCTAAAGAGGACCACTATGAAGAAAGTGTCATGTGGTCTACTATCAATAATGATGTCTCTAACACACAGGGAGCTGGTGAGCATTCGCAAGTCGCGAACTTCTACGAAGCACTTAGTCAAATCTTCGAACAAGCAGGATATAGCCTACATGATATGCCGGATGACTATGGCGATATTAACATGAGCAACAACCCTGCGAGTGTACAGGTAGAGTCATTCCCACTCGCAGACTCGTCCACTTCGTTTTCCGGTACTGATGAACACAAATCCATTCCTGTGACTTTGCTTGTACGTTCTAGCGCTTTAGGCAGGATCTAGTTCCGGGGGTAAGGAGTATGGATAGGGGCTACATCGGATGCAGTCTTAAGTAGAAGCAAACAGAGAAGGACTACACTAGGTAGAGTCGGAAGGACAGGGATTAGATGGAAGTCTCGGAAAGACAGGAAGTGCCGGAAAGGCAAAACTCTGGCTTAGGGAATCAATCCCTAAGCATGGATGGAGACAGAAGGATAAATCCTGAGGACCAGAAAGTCAGCCTAGGGAATCCTTCCCTAGGCCTAGGAAAAGGTCAGACTAAGATGGACCAAAGTCCAAGAGCAGAATGAGTGAAGTCTAAGATGATATTCAAACTAAGGAACTCTTGGAGTTGTACAAGGGTTTATATACTGGAGGACATATGAAATGATCAGTAAGCAGAGGGACTAAGGCTATGTACGAGCATGTGGAAACACATTAGTAAGTGAGTCAGAACATAAGTAAATGAACTCGGAGATGAAGTATGCACAAGGATCAATCAGCAAGATGGATACACAGATAACTGAAGTCGGGAGTCAAGGGGATTGCCATAAGGGGATAGACACTGATTTAAGGTTCTGGGTTCGGGGATGGATACAGATGATATCCGGAGATCTGGATATGAAGGTATGGATCCGGATAACGGATAAGGCATCTGAATATCGGATGTACGAAGGTGCACGGATCTAGACCAATAGTGGACTGGAAGTCTGGGGGCATGGATAAGGGTATGGAGGTCCAGATGCATGTCCGCAAGGCGTGGGAATGTTATTGGATGTAGGTCCGGAACATGGGAGTATTGATATGTGGAAGTACGGGGGTGCATGGATGAGGATATGCGGATGTGTGCATGTGCAAGGGTGCAGGGATCCAGACAGATAGAGGATAAGAGGTCTGGAGGCTTGGACAGGGGGTATGGAGGTCCGGATGTGCGTCCGGAAGGCGCAGGAATATCATGGGATATAGGTCCATGGCACGGGATATGACACCTTTCCCGAATGAGGACATTATCAGAGCCATGACTGAATGTGGCCTTCTCAACACAGGATCCATGGAGCAGATTATTCAGTTTGCCCGGGACCATGATAAGGCGCTTAATGTCAAACGCACATCACTTGTCGTTATTTCTACTTCGCCCTTTCGGATGGAATACCTCGATGGTCCATCATCTCTTCCTTCATTCTGGTTTAAATTATCAGGTATTGATGAGGAGGAAAAGAATTTCAAGGGATCCAAGAAATGCAAGAGACCCTCAAGCAAAGTTGTTTGAAAGTTCTTCCTCTAGAAAACTACAGGTAGGCTCGTACTTTGCATATTCCTTATTTTTTCTAACTCGAACTTTTGCCTCTAGTGCTTATGATTTTTTCTATTATGCTATCACCTATCCCATTTTTTCGACTCTACCATTTCAATTTTCGACATCTCGTGCCCAAATTCTCACATTTTTCACTTCTGTCTTCCTCCACTCTCCAAAAATCAGTCTTAACCCATAAAAAATGGACCCTCACCTCGATTCTGATCTTTATGTGTATTTATATCACCATCTCGCTCATGTCTCGATTTGAATGCCTGTTTCTGGTCTGTATTTTGTTGTTCAAGCTTCATACCTATATATATATCCCACAACGCAGGCTTCCGTCTCTGTTCAATTTGATATGAGTTACCTGTTCTGTAATTTGATTTTTTGGTTGTCCGTTAACTCATCTCGAAATTTCTAAGTCTTGCAAGAATTTATTAAGCTTAAGTGTCTCTGACATTAAGGAAAGGGGCTTAAGCACCAGTCAATTAGTGTATCCACATGAAATTTTTGAAGATGAGTCCATAGCTGAATGCTATGATAGACTTGTAAATTCCCTCTATGATTTAAGCCCTGCTGATAGTACAAACTGTGAAAAGCCTTTCCCTTCAGCAGAGCTTGATTTTACTGAAGATTCTGATAGTGAATCAGACATTATACTTACAGGGGACTCAGGATGCAATTTTCCCGAGGATAACCCTATATTTACTACTATGATGACAGTAGGAGCGGCTAGAATGAACTTAGTAGCAGATACGGTTACACCGACATTCTCGAGTCGCTGGAGTATGCGGTTGATAACCTCACAATGCTCCCATATGAAGCGATGTATGCCCGTGTTTAGCGCTATGGTTTCATATGAGCCGTCAGCTCTTTGATACGCATTTTAACTGATTTGACGGGCACATCATCAATAAATGGCGACATAAACTCTGGAATTTCATCCTGCAGAATGAACGCGGTATCACATTGGTATACTTGTACCGCATTAGTGTGACCTTGCAGAAATGTTGTCAACTGGTGCGGACCCAACAGCATTCCCAAGGAAGTGAGATAACTTCTCCAAGGGTTGCGGGCGGGATAGGGATATTTCGTTGAGACCAAGGAATGTGGGGGATGGTAGGGATTTTGTACGGCAGAAATATGTTTCATTGAGACGGCCGCGCTCGGTCGCATCCCATGCAATGCTAATTCATGAACCCAAACGAGCCAGTGTATAAGCTGCAACTCGTCGGGCCACAACCAATTAGCAGGGTCTAAGTCCAACTTGTCCACTCATTCTTGGGTGAAGTGGACGCCTGGAACAAAATCAGGAGGGTGGGTTGGCAGTGTAGGCATGCCGGCCAAAGGGTCGTCGGGTTACCATCGTGTTATTCTATATTCTGGGGGCATAGAAGTTTGTACCGTGTGGACTTTCTTAGCGACTGGCTTGTAAACCAGCGCACATCGGGTTCTTGTCGAAGGAATATAACACTGTTAAATGCGTCGACGGACGTGCGGTCAATAACTAAATGTATGTCCCGACCATTATGGGCTATAATGGAGGTGCGGTCAGCCGCCACTACCTTTTTGGAAGGAGTTTCTCACGCATCTAGCCGCCACCTTGCCGCCACTACCTATTTTGGATGGAGATTCTCACATCCTGCCGCCACCCTGCCGCCACCTGTCCACCTGTCCTTCTGTCCTTCTGTCCTTCTTCTTCTGTCCTCCTGTCCTTCTGTCCTTCTGTCCTTCTGTTCTGTCCTCTGTCCTTCCCTCCTGTCCTTCTGTCCTTCTGTCCTCTGTCCTCCTGTCCTTCTGTCCTTCTGTCCTTCTGTCCTCCTGTCCTTCTGTCCTCTGTCCTTCTGTCCTTCTGTCCTCCTGTCCTCCTGTCTCCTGTCCTCCTGTCCTCCTGTCCTCTGTCCTTCTGTCCTCTGTCCTCCTGTCCTCCTGTCCTCCTGTCCTCTGTCCTCCTGTCCTCCTGTCCTCCTGTCCTCCTGTCCTCCTGTCCTCTGTCTCTGTCCTCCTGTCCTCCTGTCCTCCTGTTCTCCTGTCCTCCTGTTCTCCTGTCCTCCTGTCCTTCTGTCCTCCTGTCCTCCTGTCCTTCTGTCCTCCTGTCCTTCTGTCCTCCTGTCCTCCTGTCTGTTGGATGTTCAACATCGACTCTGCGTTCCTTTCTCTTGGTTATGTACAGTTCATATTCACCTTGCATGCTGTCTCTCACTTACATTGTTTCTTCACTCACCTATCTTATTTCTCCTCATGATGGTATCGTCATGGGGAAGCATGATCACATTTCTGAGTTGCTCAGTATGAAAAATTAGGTTGGTTGGGCTACCAAAATGCAATATTCATATGCAAGAACCATGGATGTCACATCAACACAAATGCTGAACTGGGAGATCTTCCCAGTCAACCATCTGTCAAGCCTTTACCTCTCAATCCAGTCAATCCCATGGCCGCTGAAATAATGGCTGCTTAAGGACATGAAGGCTAAAGAGCTCATCACTCATCATCTCAGCTCCTCTGTCACATCTCTCATTCCCAGTCCACACAATGTTACTGCAGGTAAG